>NC_081349.1:27243257-27257747 GCF_029784015.1 Lycium ferocissimum | reverse complement strand
TATCCCTTATTAATTAGCAATATTTTTTTTAAGATTTTATTATCTTTTTTTAATATTTTAATACAATGTCATCACTTTCTCACATTTTGTGTTATTTTCTTTAAACCCTTAATTCATGTTTTCTTTTTTAGGAAAAAGAAATATTTGAAGAAAAGTTAAAGTTTTTAATAAAAAAAAACCCCCGAAAAACCCCAGAAAAAAAACCCCGAAAAAACCCCGGGGGGAAAAACCCCGAATTTTATTGGTTTTTTTTGGTGAAAAATTTTTAAAACCCCGACGCAATTATTTTTTTTGGTTTTAAAAATAACAACCCTATTTAGCCCCCTAATTGTTTAAAAATTCCCTTTGTATACGTTGCCATCCTTTCACCTTTTTGCACTTTTTCCTTCTTTGATGTTCCTAAATCTTTTTCAATCCACCAATGAAGGCTCTACTTTTGTTACCTTATTTTAGTATCTATCTATTGTCTTCATTATAAAAATCTTGACCAAGTCAAATAATGGATTGCCGTGGCAGTGAACATAGTTTAAGTTCATGGATTAACATATTTATATATATTTTACAACTACAAATTTAAAAGATAAGTAAAAGTAAAATTTCATGAAAACATTAATTCAGAATTTGATAAAAGTAAAAACAGACATGTTAAAACAAATAAGACAGTTTTGATAGTTTAAAAAGGATTTACGTTGTTGGGTTTATAACTAAAATCATGATAATCATAGGATTATGATAAAAATTTATTCATCCCGGTACTTAACCAATCAATATTGATTAGTGATTGCATATTAACTTCTACACATTTAAAATTCAAACTTTAACGGAGTTCCTGAATTCCTATTGAAGGGGACTTAATAAAAATTTTCCCCGGCCCTTTAGACAGAAAATTCGAAATTCCATCAAATTTTCATCACAAGTTAAATTTAATTTTTCTTTTACATTAAATATTTTTTGGGCCCTCTCCTTTTTCCCCAAAGCCATTTGGATTAAGGAACCATGGGTTAGAATTAATGATTAAGATTTAATTGACTAAAACAATTAATTGTTAAGATTTAATTGACTAAAACAACTCTCTAACCATGATTTACATAATTAATAACTTATCCATAAATATATTAAAATATTCTCTCTCTTCCTATTTTACTTTTCCTAATGCTAAAGAAAATATCTTTTCTCCTTTACCCGATTATTTTTCCCACTTAATTTTTTTTCCCTATGCAGAAATAGGCTTCATTATTCAATTGGTGATATTTTCTATTTTTTTCAATTATGATGCTTACTAATTCACATAATATAGACTCCATTAGTCAATTGGTAATTGTATATTCGGAAAGAATTATCTATATTCCGGTAAATATCATCATTAAAGAGTTGTCATAATTGAGAAAAATGGAATATTAAAATAGGAAGAGAGAGAAAATATTTTAATATATTTATGGATAAGTTATTAATTATATAAGCCATGGTTAGAGAGCCTGCTTTTAATTCGGTAAATGTACCATTAATTCTAAACCTCGCGCCATGCCTTATTACCATTTAATATAGAAGCTTTAGGAAAATGGAGAATTTAAAAATGGAGACCAATCCAATATTATGATAGGTTGATATGATTTGATGTAAACATCTGATATGAGCAAATTTTTACCATAATATACTGTTCAGTGCCATGATGTTTTAATTTTGAGCTTGATTTTCGCTTAACGTATGAGTTAGTAGTGTGTAAAAGGGCCTCAAGAAATAATATGTACTCCAACCAGAAATGTTAGCTTTCTAAATAGTTGTACCTTTTATTGGGAAATAAATCGATAGTGACAAACATTTAAAGAAAAAAGTATATAATAAACCGTACATATTTTAACTCTTCCACTGTAAACCACGGATCTGTGATAAGAAATTTTCATGAAATTTTCTAGTCCAATCATATGCAACGGTAAAATCGGATTGTAAATGAGGGAGAAAGAGGGTAAAAGAAAATTGGACGGGATTATTTCAAATGCTTACTTTATTGTACTAAAATTATTATATTATTTTTATGACCAAAAAATAATCAACTTTACTTAAAAATTATAGAAAGTTATAATGCAATTTTTTGTATCCAAAGAGTCATCCAGTTTTGCTTAAACATAATAGAAAATGTCGCTTTTTTTTTTTTTTTCCTGCTTAGTGACTTACTTGGTATTAAGATAAAGTTAAGTTTTTTCGTTAAAAAATAGCTTAGTGATTTTTGTAATATTTTAGATAAAATTCAATGATTTTTTTCATTCAAAAAAAGTAATTTAGTGATTTTGGTGCAATAAAACGTAAGTTAAGTGATCACCCATTAAATTATTCATCAAGAAAGTGAAAAATCAAAGGAACTTTTAAAAAAAAGTTCTTTTATTTAGAAGTTTGAAGATGTAACTGATTGAAGCATGATTTTCACCAAGTGGATTCATCATCTATTATATATATATATATATATATAATTTGATATCGTATATATAGTGTGGTTTTCCGAACAAAAAGAATTCATATATATATATATATATATATAATTTGATATCGTATATATAGTGTGGTTTTCCGAACAAAAAGAATTCATATGAACTCTTTCTACCACTCTAGTTCCGCCCATATGTACATAAATGTATGTTGTAAAGAAATGAATTTTAAGCTGCTTCAACTCAAAACTTTCGTGAGATAAGGATTATCCCAGCCTTATAACGACCCCCACCTCTACATAAAAGTCTATCAGAAAAGAAATGAATTTTGGCTAACTCAACCTCAAAAGCGCCTCGAGAGATGGGATTGCCCCAAGCTATACTGAGAGTCCCCCCCCTCCCGTCACGCTCGGCCGACATTTGGAGCGTGAGGCAATCTTTAATATGAGGGCCCAACATTGGGAATGAGAATTCAGATGGGCCCTACTCTGATATCATGTAAGGAAATGGATCTTGGACCTAACTCAACCCCAAAAGTTGGTTCAAGATACGATCCTCTAAGGAAAAGAATAAAGAAAACTAGAATCCTACTAGAAATAGGATAAAGCTACTACTAATAATAGGATATTAAATCCCTATTATGATATAAATTAAGAAACGAGAAACCTAGGGAAGTATTCAAGAAACAAGAAATTCTCATTCTTGTAAGAAAATAATCTTCAAACTTGAGTTTCTTGGACTTTCTTTCTCTTGAATTTCAATCTTGTGCTTCTTGGTTTTCTTGTATTTCTTGATCTTTCATCATTGAGCGTTAACAATTTTTAATATGAGGGTCCAACATCGGGAATGAGAATTAGGATGGGACCTGTGTAACATCCTGCATCTTGGAACTAAGTTTAGACTCATAGCATTAGAGTTTTAGCGGAAAAACTGAAGGTTTGAACGTTTTGCGAAAATGGTTGATAGGCCTATTTCGGACAGCGATAACTCCTTAATCGGTTTGGAATTTGGGAAAGTACCCTTAATGAAAGTTATAGTATGTAGAAATACCTTTCTAACGATATAAGGACCAAGCCAATCAGAGATCGGATCAAGGAGATATGATCATCTCAATATGGCTAATAGTAAAGCACTTGAAATCTATAGAATGCGCTGTTTTCGATACATCTGACTTCCAGTCAAATTTCGTGCAAATCTGTTGAGAATTTGGGAACCTTCCTTGATGAAAGTTGTAGCCCTTTGAAATAGCTTTCCAGGTCCAGATATTATGGGTCTTGAACAGAGTTATGTACGAGAAGTTATACCCATTTTACCGAACTCGCGCAAAACCGACCCGTCGCTTCTCGGGGGCGCGAGGGCGCGTGAGAGAGCTCGCGATGGCCCGCTTGCGGAGAGATCGCGCAACTCTGAGTTTTTAGCTTCAGAATGTTGCGCGATGCACCCGCATCGCGGAACCATCGAAACGGGTCAGTTTCGGGTCAAAGGTCGGGTTTACGCGTTTTAGGTTATATTTAAGATTTGGGGTCTATTTCCTGACACCCCATTCACGAAAAATTAACCTAAAGTCCAAGAAGAACAAGTCCCAAGCCTCAAGAACCCTACAAGGTAAGTTTTATCATGATTCTAGGGTGAATTTAAGTCCCTAATCCCTTTCTAACTTGAGTAAACTCTTCTAATCCATAGGTTAGGATTGGAACATTTTTGTTGGATGTGGAAACCCTAGAACCCGAATTCAAGAGGATTGGACTTCAAAAGGTAATGTTTCTACTCTCTAATCATGTATAGTTGTGAATTGATGAGTTCTTGGGAGAATAGTAAATGGGTTTGATAAGAGGATTATATAACTATGCTAGTTTGGATTGTTGACTTGAGATTGTTATAATGATATGGGTGATGGAGAATGATGTTAATTACATCTAATTGAGATTGTAGAATCACCTAGAAGTAATAGAATGGGAATTGGGTGAAGAAACACCATTAATGGAGATTGTGGAGCTTTATGCCCACTAAGTGTTTGATAAAATGCTTAGATGACCAAAGCATGAATATTATTGCTAATATAGAATCCCTTTGGCTTGTATTGATATAGATCAAAGTTGAAAGAGACGAACATTGTATTTCGCTCAAAGGTTGGAATTAAGGTATGTGAGGCTAACTATCTACGTTAGGGAATGTTATGATTCTCCTACGCCTCATTCTTCATAATTTGTCAAGTAATTTGACTCGAATACGAAGTTTAGCCCTAGTTTCGGATATGTTGTAGAATCAATTATCTTTTAGGGTTGCGATTCTGAGAATTCGTTCATGGTTGACAATTTGAATATCATGAACTCGAGACGTAATCTTTATAGACCTATGTATTGTTATCACACGAGTCTCGCCTAGAAATTGATATGCTCGAAACAATGCGGTGTTTCAATTCTACTCAAAGTGTCTATTTCGGTTCGGATTGTTCATTGTTGTTATGGTCTCGAGTCCTTATTAATTAACCATAATTATACATATGTGATTTTGCCCGAGGCACGGCACGATCTTGTGTATACGTATACATGGCCGAGGCCATTGACCGACGCACTACTAGGCCGGGGCCATAGCGTGCATTTATTGTGGGCGAGGCCCCACATATACAAACACGGATAATACGGATGATTCGATACGTATAGAGTATTCATAACTCTTTCCTCGCTATTACGATTCGATTATCGAGTTTCGATTTCGGTTTCGGTATTTATTGCTTGATTGCTTTACATACCAATGACAATTCAAATGTCCGATGTCCCTTTACCCAACGGGGGCTGCGTCGCGTGCGAGTAACGATATACGTGTTGACGACTCGGCTATTTAGAGAACATTATCGGGGCCTTCGTGAGCCCCCCTTCGGGCGTTGTCGGTTATCCCGATCGGTTCGGTTTATAGCTTGACTTATTATTCGGCCTCTTAGAGGCTTCATAGACATTAATGACAGATCGATATTTATTATGTTAGCCTTGTTAAGGGCCGTTCGATTGTTTGGTTTAGCCATGTTACTTTCGGATATGTTCGATTGTCTAAGTATTTCCGCATTATGATATTTCAATGAGACTTTTAGTTAATCGGCTTGTGTCGCTTTATTTTATAAATTAGTTATGTTTTGATATCACATGTTGATTCGAACGACGCTTGGTTCGCTCGGTCACGTACGCAAATGCACCGGGTGCCGTGTTACGTCCAGCCTGTGTTCGGGCGTGACAACCTGCTCTGATATCATATAAAAAAAAATGAATTTTGGACCTAATTTAACCCCACATATAATTTCCCACATATAATTTAAATGTTAATCATCTGACAACAAAGAAAGAAGAGACAGTTTTAATTTTGTAGACTCTTACTCCCACATTTTAAGTGTTAATAATATTAGCATAAGAAAGAGGAGATCTAGTTGCAATTTTGTAGACTACTTGACTATGCCTGATCTGGATCACGCCATTAAGAGGGGTTATCATATTCATGGCCATAGCTAGTATTTTAACTAGGTTGGCAATTGGCAAAGCATTTCTCTCTTTAAGGGGAAGAGTTTCGTGAAAAACTTGATTTATTTTGAAAATATGTCTTCTTGTGAAATCCGTAACCACTTATTCTCATTTCTTTTATTTACGTGGTAGAACGATAATCATACGTATCATTATGAAATCAATAAGTGTTTATTGCTTTCGCTCTTTTGATGTACGTGAAGAACCGACAATTACACATGTTATTATGAAATCAATAACTGCTTATCATTCTTGATGTTTTACTTTATTAATTTCTCGTCACGTGCATTCAATTTACATTATTATCATATTTATATTAAAAATATTTTAGTTTTACGCGTACAATTCTTAACATAAAGGTTGGAAATATATATTTAACATAAGCGCTATTGAAAATGAAATATACTTCTTAATTATGACCTCTCATGTTGGTTTATTGGTTAAATATTAAGTTAGGTAAGGTTGCCACGTGTGTTGCACGTGTATGCTAAATGTCAATCAATACAAACGTCATATTGAAGATCTTAAAATTATAAATTTTTAGTTAGGTTCAAAAGGAGGATTTTTCTCTTTGAAGGAGAGAAATTCCGTGAAAAACTTGAAAACTTTTCTAAATGTGTTTTCTTATGAATTTTGTAACCAATTATTTTTGTTTCTTCCATACACGTGGAAGACCGAGAAATTACATGTGTAATGATGAAATCAATAACTACTGATTGTTCTCACCTTTTTGATTTAATTACATGGAGAACCGGCAATTACACGTGTTATTATGAAATCGGTTATTATTTATGATTCTCGCTTTTTTACTTTACTAATTTCTCGTCACGTGCTTTGCACGTGCGTTCTATCTATTTTGTTATCATATTTGTATTTAAAATATTTTAATTTTACGCGTGCAGGTCTTAACATAAAGTTTTGAAAATATAAAACATAAAGTACTGAAGTGAAATGTACTTCTTATGACCTTCCTTGTTGGTTTATTGATTAAATATTCGGTCAAGTAAGGCGTGGGTCTTGCACATGTATGCTATCGATCATTACACATGTTATTATGAAATCAGGAACATTAATTATTTTCGCTTGTTTGGTTTACATGGAGAACAAACATGCACACATACTATTGCGAAATCAATAACTGCTTATTATTTTCTCTTTTGGTTTACGTGGAGATCCAGCAAATTTGTCTTACCATGGCCTTTTTTATTTAATTCTGGAAATATTCACTATGTAGATAAATTATATATATGTACATTATGAAATCAGTAATCATGTATTCATGAAATGTTTCTTTTGTTTATGTGGTGGACCGACACATACACATGTTATTAAATTATGAAATCAACAATAACCGCTTGTTCTCGCTTTTTTGGTTTACGTTAAAGATAGACATTAACAAGTGTTATTATGAAATCAACAACTATTGATTGTTCTCGCTCTTTTGATTTATATGGAGAACAAACCATTACACGTGTTATTATGAAATTAGTAAACTATTTATTATTCTCGCTCTTTTGGTTTATGTGACGAACCAACAATTACACATGTTATTATGAAATGAGTAACCACTTATCTTGACATTTCTTTTAATGTTTATGTAGAGGACTAACACATAACACGTGTTATTATGAGATCGCCTTATTGTTCTCACTCATTTGGTTTAGGTGGAGACCGACAATTACATGTTTATGATGAAATTAGTAACCATTTTGCACTCTTTTTATATAGGTGGAAGATCTTCCGTTACACGTGTTCACATGAAACGTCTGAAGCATTTCACAAATAAGTTCATCCAAGTTTTCAACTTCTTTTTTGGTACAATGAAAAATACTAAAGGTACTAAAATATTTTATAAGCTATACACTGTTTAATTTGTCAAGAGCAAAAACTCCATTTTCTTGATTGCATTTTTCCATATAATCAATTTTTCTTCATATTTGTGAACCTTAGTTAGCTATGGAATCAGTAACTATGTTCTATCTCTTTAAGTATGTGGAGAACCAACAATTACATATGTTATTATGAAATGAGTAACCAATTATTCATGATTTTTTTTTTTTTGTGTGTGGAGGACAGACACAGTACACATGTTATTATGAAATCGGTGACTATTTATTCTCTTCGTTCTTTTTGCCACCGACAATGACATGAGTTATGTCAAATTTAGTAACTACTTTTTTCACTCGTTTTGTTTACGTGGAGGACCGAGAGTTACATGTGTTAACATGAAACGTTTAAATAGTTTCGCACAATATTTGATTTAATGTTTTCAACTTTATGAGAAACAAATAACTTGATTTGTGAGGGATACCTTTTTGAAATATGCAGATGAAACTAGTGTCATTTGGCATGTGCTAAGCCCAATCCAAACTACATGAAAATTTATATTTGCAGCTTTTTTGCGTGGGCAATTCGCACAATTGCCCCTATTTTGGGGTGGTCTTTAATTTTTGCCCCTCAAATCGCTAGTCCTTAAAATTTTGCCTTTTGCCACTTTAAGTATTAGAAAAAGTGGCCGAAAATATTCTTGAGATTCTGGGTTCGAACACTGCAGAGTGAAAAAAAAAAGACAAAATTTCATAGCAAATTATGCCTATTTAGGCAAAAATTATATCTTAAGGGATAGTTTTTATGTAAAGTATGCCTTGTCCAGCATAGACTTTGCCCTATGCATCCTTATAGATTTATTTCCAATTTCAGTACCGTGGCAAAATCTCCAGAATTTCCACTTCCCAATAACTTTTGGAAAAATTCACCCTTCCTTCATATCCCATAAGAAATATCTCATACATCTAGACTTCACACACACACACACACACAGAGACCTTTGTAGAAGAAAGAAAGGGCCAAAAGCTTCTACACTTTAGCATAGGTCAGTGTTTTCTTGCTCTTCCAACTTCTACATTGGATTTAATCTCATATATATATTTTTTAATCTTAAATATCTTGTGGGGTTTTTCCCTTTTTTATTTTTTTGCTTCCCATTGTATTTTCTTGGTTTACTTGTTCTTGTTTGCTTGAAATGCCAAAGGCTGTTCTCTTGTTTTTTTTACCATTTTAGTTAGTAATCTAAAAGGATCTTGAAAAAGAACCTTTTTTGGTGTTTTTTTTTTTTTTTGAAGAATTTAGTGTTAGTATCTTAAATATCTTGTGGGATTTTTCCCTTTTCTACATTTTTTTTTTTTTTGCTTCCCATATTATTTTCTTGGTTTACTTGTTCTTGTTTGCTTAAATACTAAAGTCAGTTCTCTTGTTTTGTACTACCATTTGTTGCTATTGAATCTAAAAGGGTCTTCAGAAAGAACCCTGTTTGAGTATTCTTTGTTTTGTTAAGTGAGTGGTTTTTTTTTCTTTCTTTTTGCTCACTAATGATGTCCTGGGATTGAATTTCTTAGTTGCAATGTGTTAGGTACTTAGGTTGGCAATTGGTATCTCATCAAAAGGAGGATTTCTCTCTTCAAAGGGGAAGAGTCTTATGAAAAACTTTGAAACTTTTCTAAATATGTCTTCTTATGAAATCCGTAACTACTTATTTTCATTTCTTTTATTTCGTGGAAGACCGATAATTACACGCGTAGTTATGAAATCAATTGCGGCTTATTGTTTTCGCTCTTTTGATGTATGTGAAGAACCAACATGTTATAAAGTATGAAATCATTAACTTTTTATCGTTCTCGCTTTTTTACTTTAATTTATTAATATCTGGTCACGTGCTACGCATGTGCATTCTATTAACGTTATTATCATATTTATAGTAGAGAAAATTAATTTTACGCGTACAATTCTTAACATAAAGGTTGGAAATATAAAACAAAAAGCATTGAAAGTGAAATGTAAAGTTGTCGCGTGTGTTGCACATGTATGCCATCTCAATCAATACAAACGTCATATCGAAGACAACAAAATTATAGATTTAATTGCATTTAGGTTCAAAAGGACGGTTTTTCTCTTTGAACGGGAGATATTCCGTGAAAAAACGTGAAAACTTTTCTTAATGTCTCTTCTTATGAAATCGATAATCACTTATTTTCGTTTTCGTTATTTAAGTGGAAGACCGATAATTATACGCGTAATTATGTAATCAATAACTGCTTATTGTTCTCGCCTTTTTAATTTAATTATGTGGAGAACCGGTAATTGCACGTGTAATTATGAAATCAGTAACTGTTTATCGTTCTCGCTTTTGTACTTTACTAGTTTCTCATCACGTGCTTTTTTTGTGCATTCTATCTACGTTATTATCATATTTACATTTAAATTATGTTAATTTGACTTGTACAAGTCTTACATAAAGGTTGAAAATATAAAGCATAAAATTTTGATATGAAATGTACTTCTTATGACCTTTCCTGTTGGTTTTGAAGTAAGATTGTCATGTGTTGCACGTGCATCCGTATCAGTCAATATAAACGTCATATTGAAGACCATTTTAGATTTTTAGTAGGTTCAAAAGGAGGAATTTTCTCTTTGAAGGAAAATGATTCCGTGAAAAACTTGAAAGCTTTTCTTGACATATCCTCTCATGAAATCAGTAACTATTTTTTTTTTCTTCATTTTTTTAAATTTACTGGTATGATCATTAAGAGATAAAACAATTTAAGTATTTGAGAAACTCACATTTAAAATTGTTGCAATTGTAGAGACTGGAAAGCCGAATGATCTCTGTAAACTTTCAAAGAACATGTCTAACTTTTCTTAATTTTTCTTTTGTTGGAATTTTTATTGATCCCTGAACCCTTCCAAATTCTACTTGAAATGATATCATTAGATTATGCCATTTTAATATATCAATCTTCATGCACAGAATGCAAGGTAGGAGTAGAACACAAAGGAGGTAGTAAATATTGAGGCTTTTCAATATCTTTACAATAAATGAGTGGAGTAGTAAATTTTGAGATATTTAAGTTTTAACATTAAAGAATAGGATTGAATGGAGTAGTAATTGATATATTTATTATTGTAAAATAAGAAAATAAGGAAAATTGAAAGAAAAAAAATGAGAAAAAAGATAATTGTGTTTCTTGGCCATAGAGAGGTGCCATGTCACCTTGCTTGTGTCTAGCTTTATATTATATATAGATATAGATATATATATAGATTTTTCATATAAAAAATTCAAAACCCGTTTTTAAAAGCATTATATTTCAGTTGCTATAAATCTAGGAATTACTATAATTCTACAACTAAGAAAAATAAGAAAGGAGGACAAAGAGGAGGAAAAGCAGAATAGCCCTAAAATGGAATCCAAGCTTTTCCATTGCAAACGAAGAAGAATGAATGAAGAATGCACGTGTATGCCATGTCAATCAATACAAACGTCATATCGAAGACCACAAAATTATAGATTTGTATTTAGGTTCAAAAGGGGGGTTTTTCTCTTTGAACGGGAAATATTCTGTGAAATAAACTTGAAAAACTTTTTTAAATATCTCTTCTTATGAAATCTATAATTTCTTATTCTTGTTTTCTTTATTTAGGTGGAAGGCCGATAATTATACGCGTAATTATTTAATCAATAACTGCTTATTATTCTTGCCTTTTTAATTTAATTACATGGAGAACCGGCAATTGCACGTGTATTTATGAAATGAATAATTATTTATCGTTCTCGCTTTTGTACATCACTAGTTTCTCATCACATACTTTGCACATGCGTTCTATCTATGTTATTATCATATTTATATTTAAATTATGTTAATTTGACGTGTACAAGTCTTAACATAAAGGTTGAAAATATAAAGCATCAAATTTTGTTGTGAAATGTACTTCTTATGACCAAGTAAGGTTGTCATGTGTGTTGCACGTGCAGCCGCATCACTCAATATAAACATCATATTGAAGACCATTTTAGATTTTTAGTAGGTTCAAACGGAGGAATTTTCTCTTTGAAGGGGAACAATTTTGTGAAAAACTTGAAAGCTTTTCTTGACCTGTCCTCTCATGAAATCAGCAATCAATTTTTTTTTATTTTCTTATTTACGTGGTATGATCATTAAGGGATAAACAATTTAAGTATTTGAGAAACTCACATTTAGAATTGTTGCAATTGTAGAGACCGGAAAGTCGAATGATCTCCGTAAACTTTCAAGGAGAAAGTCTAACTTTTCTTATTTTTTCTTTTGTTGGAATTATTATTGATCCCTGAACCCTTCCAAATTCTACTTGAAATGATACCATTAGATTATGCCATTTTAATATATCAATCTTCATGGACATAATGCAAGGTAGGAGTAGAACATAAATGAGGTAGTAAATATTGAGGCTTTTCAATATCTTTACAATAAAGAGTAGGAATGAGTGGAGTAGTAAATTTTGAGGTATTTAAGTTTTAACATTAAAGAATAGGATTGAATGGAGTAGTAACTGATATATTTATTAATGTAAAATAAGAAAATAAGGAAAATTGTCAAAAAATGAGAAAAAAGATAATTGTATTTCTTGGCCATAGAGAGGTGTCACGTCTTATATTATATATAGATATAGATATAGATATAGATTTTTCATATTAGAAATTCAAAATCCATTTTTAAAAGCATTATATTTCAATTGCTATAAATCTAAGAATTACTATAATTCTACAACTAAGAAAAATAAGAAAGGAGGGCAAAGAGGAGGAAAAGCAGAATAGCCCTAAAATGGAACCCAAGCTTTTCCACTGCAAACGTAGAGGAATCAATGAAGAATGCATGTGTATGCCATGTCAATCAATACAAATGTCATATCGAAGACGACAAAATTATAGATTTGTAGTTAGGTTCAAAAGGAGGGTTTTTCTCTTTGAACGGGAGATAATCCGTGAAAAAACTTGAAAACTTTTCTAAATATCTCTTCTTTTGAAATCTATAATCACTTATTCTCGTTTTCTTTATTTAGGTGGAAAGCTGATAATTATACGTGTAATTACGTAATCAATAACTGCTTATTGTTCTCACCTTTTTAATTTAATTACATGGAGAACCGGCAATTGCACGTGTAATTATGAAATCAGTAACTGTTTATCGTTCTCGCTTTTGTACTTTACTAGTTTCTCGTCACGTGTTTTGCACGTGCATTCTATCTACGTTATTATCATATTTATATTTAAATTACGTTAATTTGATGTGTGCAAGTCTTAACATAAAGGTTGAAAATATAAAGCATAAAATTTTGATGTGAAATGTACTTCTTATGACCTTTCCTGTTGGTTTTAAAGTAAGGTTGTCACGTGTGTTGCAAGTGTAGCCGTTTCAATCAATATAAACATCATATTGAAGACCATTTTTGATTTTTAGTAGGTTCAAATGAAGGAATTTTCTCTTTGAAGGGGAACAATTTCCGTGAAAAACTTGAAAGCTTCTCTTGACGTATCATCTCATGAAATCAGTAACCACTTTTTTTCATTTTATTTATTTATGTGGAAGATCGAAAATTACACGTGTTATTATGAAATCAGTAATTGCTATTGTTTTTGGAGAACAAACAATCAGACGTATTATTATGAAATCAATAATTATTTATTGTTTTCTCTTATGGTTTATGTGGAGAACTAATTAACAAATTATATGAGTTATTATGAAATCAGTAATCACGTATTCTTGATGTTTCTTTGGTTTATGTGGAGGAACGACATATACATGTGTTATTAAATTATGAAATCATCAGTAATCGTTTGTTCTCATTCTTTTGGTTTACGTTAAAGATCGACAATTACACATGTTATTATGATATCAACATATGTTGATTGTTCTTGCTTTTTTGATTTATGTGGAGAATCGACAATTTCACGTGTTATTATAAAATTAGTAACTGCTTATTATTATTCTCGCTCTATTTGTTTATGTGACAATCAACAGTTACACATGTTATTATGAAATTAGTAATCCCTTACCTCGATGTTTCTTTTAATGTTTATGTGGAGGACTGACACATAATAACACGTGTTAAAATGAGATCACCTTATTGTTTTCACTTTTTTTTTTTTTGAGGTTTAGGTGGAGACCGAAATTACATGTTTATGATGAAACTACAACCACTTTTCGATCACTCTTTTTATACAGTTGGAAGATCGCCAGTTACACGTGTTCACATGAAACGTCTGAAGCATTTCACACGATATGTTCATTTCAAGTTTCCAACCTTATAGGGATTAGTAATGCAGGGATTATTTTTTGTAGGGTGTTTGGTTCACTGCACTGACATTGGACACAAAAGATATCATTTGAATATTTATTTGTTGTTAAAACTAAAAGACAATTTGTTACAATTATATCCTTGAAGGCTTGATTGTAACACCTCGTAGCTTCGGGCGAAGGTTTGACTCATAAGATGATAATATAATGGAACCAATATGAGGATTATAGGAAGTGTTTTGAAAACTAATCAAGTCATAAGAAATGTCTTTGGGCAAAGCAAAGTTGGAAGCCACTCTACGGGGCATGTTTGCAAGTGACACTACTAAAAAATCAGCGTTTAGTGACGGAATATTAGCGACAGATCATATTCTGTCGCTAATTAACGACGGATTAGCTACGGAATTCTCATTTTGTCGCAAAAAAGGCAACTAAAATTTTATCTCATTATAT
>NC_081349.1:27211323-27243157 GCF_029784015.1 Lycium ferocissimum | reverse complement strand
ATTTCAAATTTCCAAAACAAATTTCAAAATTCCAATTTTGCCTTAGGCCACTTATCCGGTGTTTTCGCGCTCGAGCTTCCATAACCGGTTCACACATGCTAAAAAATCCAAATATGGCCTTATTTCCTACAAGCAAAGGATTATTCGAACTTTCCAAATATGCAAAAATGCCGGATGTAACAACCTAGGCTGCGTAAACGACAGTGTTTCTTGACGTCTCGTAAAGGTGTGGTTAATGATAACTAAAACCGTGTTTAGCATAAAGAAAGTAGTGATGGTTGTGATATATTTGTAACTTATTGTTTAAGGTCATCCAGAACCCCCTTATTTGAGATATGATATGATTGTTTTCCTTGTGATGATTTGTTTGAGCTTTAGCACTGTTCATACATATGTTATAAAGAAAGGACAATAAAACATGGAATCTCGGATTGTCAAAGCTAAAAATTGCTTCTTTAACAAATCAAAATGGCTTTTATTTGAGATCAAAACCTATGTAGGATCATATTAAGATGTGAAGCATACATTATGAATCCATTAGATAGTCTGGTGTTCTGCAGTCCCAGAATGTATTTTTTTTTTTTTTTTAAATCAAATATACCACTAAGCATGTTGCTTAGTGGTTATTATTATATATCAAACGAAACCAATCAGTTGTACAAGTAACACTGTCAAAATAAAAGCACAACAATAAACAAATTCTATGCTATGAATCATTTGACACCTATCACTATATGAACTTGGTTTGCTTCCATGCATTTGTTTCTTTGTTAACCCACTGACCGAAGTGTCATCAAACCATTCGATATGTAAGTGTTTCTTGTTCATCTAAATTAGTTGTAATGCTATGTAGTTTTGTATTACTATATGTGTCAAACTTAGCCGTATATTGCAAGTTTTCAATAGGAATAGCATAGCTAATACCACCCATTAAAAACCATACAATAGCGAGGTTTAGTATGAACACACACTTGGTCATCTCTTCCTTTTTAATGCGCATTGTCTTTTATCCATTGGCTCTCTTTTCTCGCATAGCTCTAATTCTAAGGTTGGGAATATGAAACTTATCCATGTTGATAATCCTTCTTCAAGATTGCTTGGTAGTTCCGAAAAATAGTGAACTCAACTTCACTTTGATACTTCTCGAGTCCAATTTTACGAAAGCCTCTTCCTTTTCCTACGAAAATTCCTTATTTGCCAATTGAATTTTCATTTCTTCTCTCTTTTTCTTGAGCTCATTGATGGCTACCAGCTTCTCGGTATGCTCCTTTTCGTCATTTTGCAAGCTTTGACTTCTTTTCTTACCTCGAAAATTTGAATGGCCCATTGCCTTCCTCCATAATTTGAAATAATTTGTTGGATCAATAGAATGCCAAAATCTCTTTGAACCACCTTTGCACAATAATCCAAAAGTACAAATACTATGTGAAGCATAGTATTGATGTCCTTGGTTCCAATGATAGCAAACCAAAGCACGGTTTTAATGAAATATGCCATTATCCACCAAAATGCCCCGAGTCATTTCCCTTTAGAAAGTGGATCAGTCCCGAGAATGTATGCGAGTGGTTCAAAAAGACTTTTAAAATGTAATTTGTGGCATCGTGAACTTTAATAACCTATGAAGCCTTTGTGATGCTTGCAGGGTCTTACATTGAAAAAATAAGCATGTTAACTTCATTTCCTGTCAAATTTGAACCTACTGGTGCAGTTAAAGATATTGTGAGATGTGAACCATGAAGCATGATCCTTTGCTTAACTTATGTGAAAGAAATCCTGGATATAAATGAATAGAAGTCTGGCTTAGGATGTTGTTAAGATGAGCATAAAGGCTTGTGTTTAGCATAATTGTGCGATTAATTGATGCTCGTCGTTTATCATTCTTAAGTCTATTAATTAAGTTTGTTTAAGCAAATCATTCAACAAAGTCATTAGTCAAGTGAAGTTTTAATTTATCAACCATGTACCTCGGACCATCAATGGTATGTTCACTTGTTATTAATTTAATTCCTCAACGATACATACATAGGCATTCCAAACAAAATTTTCAAGTGTGTCAAATTCATAATGCCAAATTCATTTGCTACAGCTTCAAAACTAGCCCTTCGTGATGCGGTGGAACATTTGCTAGTTGCGCTATTCAAACTCATATTGTTACTCCTTGTGTAATAATCCGAAATTGAATCCTTTGAGCCTTTCTATTGATTTCCACTTTCTTTTACTTTCTTATTTCTTTGTTCTCTCCTACCATCACTACGACAACAACCAACTCTAAAAAATTTGTATATCTATTTGATGTTGGCCAATTTACTTTTCTTGATATAAACGCTTGTCTACTAGGACGGGAAGAATCGAAAGTAGTATCGGTAATGACTTAAATCAGTAGGAAATAGCACGAAATTGACCTTTTTATTTGTTGTTTAGGAACTCTAATTGTCTTTTTTTTTCATGTTACGTTACTTGACTATGAGACAAGATATATGATCATTTATATCAAGTTGTATGAAACTCTTTTTTGTTGGTAATCATGAGACTTCAATTCCAACGAAAAATGGATAAATATACGCTCTCTTATCTTTGGAATTCATTTCTCTTTTTATTTGGTAAAATTGAATGGTTAGTATTCTTGATGTTTTAATTTCACTAATTATTACAGGAAAGATATCAAGAAATATTACGGGAAAAATCCGGTCTCGGTCGATATTGATCAATGTGAAGCATATTTACGAAGTCACTTTGGGGAACAAGGAAGAGAAGAATATATGGTCTTGGATCTCAAGCACAAAGTTATTATGGGCCGAATCTTTGCGTCAATTTTGGCTTTAATGCTTCGGCGATCGGCACCTTGACTCTCAATCGGCACCTGAGAAAATATGGAGGAGTTAGTGATGCGATTGATTCCTACCGACCGATCGCTTGCTTCCTTTATTTATTGAGAAGGCACGCGGAGTGATTTCTTCACCATCACATCATCCGGATACTCACGTCGACAAACCATCAGTTGTGACACCATAGTGCCTCACTCCCACTCTTGCTAACGTTGACGATGTTGATCCTTTAGTTTCTGATGATGATCGTAGTCCTTCACCCATGCATTAGTTTTTTATGTTATCTGCTTTTTGTTGGAAAGAACAAACTTATGCACAAACAATACTTGATGGATGTGTGGGTTCTTTTGGTAGTTGATAACTCGGTGTTGTCGGTGTTTTGGACTTAACGAATTGGGATTTCGCTATCTATTTTGAACTTTTTTTATAAATATTATTTTATGTGAATGTCAGTTATTTTTAAGGGTATTTATTAATTTGTATTTAGTATGTTTCAACAGGTGTATTTAAAAAAAAAAAAAACAGAAGAAAAATATTTGTGACAGATTTGCGACGGATTTTGGTCGTTGCTAGAGGGACAAATATTGTATTGCCGCTAAATCTTGAGCACAAATAATTCAATATTTTGCGACGGATTAGCGACAATGGTTTTCGTCGCTAATTTACTAAAACGACGAAATGAAATATGAAATTAGTCACGGAATTCTTAACAATAGCAACAAAATAATCGTTGCTATAATGTGGAACGGATCTCATACGTCGCTACTCTGTCGCTAAGTTTGCTACGGATTTCAATTTTCCGTCGCTAATGGGTTTGCAACGCGCAAAATCGCAACAGACGAAATTCCGTCGCTAATCCGTCGCAACACATGTTTAGCAACAGATATATGCTGATTAGCGACGGAATACGTCCGTCACTAAACGCTGTTTTTTTAGTAGTGTGAGTTTGTAGAAGGTCTTACTTCCAACGACCATAACCCCTTTATTTATTAGGAATATGGGAAAACTTCCTGAATGAAAGTTGTAGCCCTTTGAAATACCTTTCCAACGGTATATTATGGGGTCAAGGGGACATCGTACAAAAAGTTATGGTCATTTTCAAGGAAAGTACGGAGCAGTCGTTCATTGGTCATGTTATACGAACTACTTATATGGCCCATATAATTTTATACGGACCATATAAGTCGTCCGTACTTCACAAAACCTCAACCCGACGTTCTATTTTGTGCCATAATAAAATATGGTCATATTATACGGACCGTATAACTTTATACGGACCGTATAATATGTCATATATATTCATCACTTTTGTATAAATTCAAGCCTTGAGTTCTTTTATTTCATTATTCACAATTCCAAGCCCTAGCAACAATCCAAAACATCAAGGTAAGTCAATCCAAACCCTTCCAACTCAATTCTAACATATACTCACAATAATCTAAAACAAGAAATCATTGTTCCTAAACTAGGGTTTTCAAAAAACTCGTCTCGAGGTTCAAGAATTCAAGATTTTGGAAATCTTCTTCAAAGCTCAAGTCTTTAATTCAAGTTTTGGAGCGACTAAGGTATGTAGAGTTACTATCTACGTGTGGGAACATCATTGTTCTTCCCCACGCCTCCTAATCCATAAAGTTATGAAACTTCACAAAACTAGGGTTTTATTCTATGCTATGCTCATGATAACCCTAGGTTCATGTCTATGACTATATTATGTTTGAATTGCTATTATTCTATCATTGTGTTCTTGATACTCATTATGATTATTGAGAATCATCTGTAATCATGAAAACCCATATTTTGTATTCCATGGGTTCTTGCATAAATGTTTTTGACTAAGAATGATTATTTCATGAATATCCTATATGTCTACAAGTTTTCATGCAATTAAATCATATAATTACTTTCATGCCATGATACAAGAAATATATATGCTAAATACAAGTTATTTCATGAAACCATGCTACAAGTTATCTCATGAAACCATGATACAAGCTATGTTACAACTTACAAGTAATTTCATGAAACCATGTTTACAAGTTATTTCGTGAAATCATGATTACAAGTCAAGTACAAGTTAATTCACGAAAATTATGGGCTTCTTGGCCAACTATATCATGTTCATGTTTTTGGGAGTTGCACGAATTGCCGAGAAGGCTTAGATAGCGAAAACTACGTAGCCACCGTAGGATAAGGATAAACTCACTTGATTAGGGACGATTCCTTAATTTATGCGAATGGATCCATCGAGGCACGTTACCACCTTATACCACAGCAAGTATGAGGCTCTGGATGCTGTCCGGCCGGACTCACGTATCCACGTGGTGATATCATGTCGGTTTATGAAATGCTCTCTCCTACTTATCATGTTTTACTTATGTTATATATATATATATATATATATATATATGTACCCGCTCGTGCTCGTGTTTATGTCCGAGTTTTCGGTTCGGTTCTTATCATGTTATTCCATGTCCCATGTTATTTCTTTCGATTTGCTTTACATACCCGATACATTCGATGTCTTTGACGTCCCCTTTATTGCGGGGGCTGCATTTCACGATGCGGTGCAGTTACTGGACGACGCCTGCTTCATTAGGATGCATTACGACTTATTGGTGAGCCGCTTCTCATTACGGGTTTAGGCATTGTCTTTCTTATTTAGTTTTGCATCTAAAGGTATCTTTGGGGCCTTGTCCGGCAAGTATGTTATGTGTTTGAGACTCATGTTAGAGGTTTCATAGACAAGACAAGTGTCATGTTAGACTTCGAGTTGGTTGGCCGGTTTGGCTCATTTATGATATTGTCCGCATTCATGACTTAATCAAGTACTTATGTTTAATATTATGACTTACTATGTTTTATAAAAACTCATCAAGCACTTCACGTTATATTTCCGCTCATGTATGCCTCATGATGATTCAGCAAGTCGTGTGGTTCGCTCGATCACATGCAGTTAGGCACCGAGTGCCGTGTTACGCCCAGGCCATGGTTCGAGGCGTGACATTGACTTTTATAGGTTTCTTGGAACAAAACAAGGCTAGTTTTTGTCATTTTAACTTATTATCCATGTATAAGCTATCCATGGATAAGTAATCACATAGTGGTGGTGGTATAAGATAATACACCCTATTGTGTATTAATAATTCATCTATTAGTTATATCAAATTGTCAACCAACATGGAGTATAAAATAATACATATAATACCATGACTATTTTACCTAAGACCTCCTACCAAACGAGTTCTAAACTCTTTCATAAGGTACATCGCTTGCTTAAGTTTGCCCAGAGCAACAACTCCATTTCCTTGATCACACTTTTCGTATCTCCATGATCTTTATTACCCAAAAAGTTTGTTCACTTGTTTGCTTCTCTCTAAATATGGATAATATTCATCTTGTTAACTTCCAACATATATCTTCAATCTTCATATTTTCAACTTTATTAGAAACAAATAACCTGATTTATGAGTGATACATAGATGAGAATGAGTGAACTCGCGTATGAAATAGGAGGAAATTAAAAGCTCATTTATTTGGACTTAAAAAAAATATACTTGTCCACTCTCAAAATAGTAGGGAAATGTTTAAGCTTTTAGACGTAGAGGAAATTTTACGGGACAAACACTTCAATTTGAAAAGTAAAATTTTGCTTTTATAACTCAATCGGCTTCTAAAGAATTGTCCAATCATCCTTTTAATGCAGATAAAAAACACGATCTGTGAAACGACATGTTGGTAAATCAATTTTCCAAGGTAATAAATATATCCAAAGGTTTTGTACAATTACTTTTTGCCACTTTTTTGGTTAATTATTCGATATTCAGTATTATTGGACCGATTAATCTGGATTCTATTAGGGTTTGTCCTGAATTTCTAAGCTTGATTGGTACTAGGGTTTGTAGGATAACTTATGTATTTTGTTCCTTAATAATTGCATCCAAGTATATCAAATATGTGGCTGCATAAGAAGAAATGAAGTAGGACAACTTTGAAGTTTTTGAGTCTAAATTGATTAGTAACAATATTAGCCTAATTCATAATGCTTTTGGCGGTGTATGCAGAGGGAAGTATAACAATGCCTACAACAATATTAGTAACTTGTTTGTTTAGGGGAGATTTTTTCTCTTAATAGTTTTTATGCTTTTAATTAGTTTTTCATATGTAGATCAATTGATCAAACTATATTAGAATATTATGCCTTTTTAGTATATTTTTCTTTCTTTGTCTAAAATATCGTCGTTCAAGGTTTTGTTACTATTAGCTTCCGTATATCGCTCTGTTTATTTCGACCCCAACAAGTGGTTTCAGAGCCAATGGTCCGACGAGATTCAAGGAGGATTCAAATTAAGCTGCAACCAATTTCGCGATAATGAAGATTTTGTCCAGAGTACTACATGTGGAGATGAATTTTCAACCATATTTTTAACATTCCTACTGCCATTTCTTTAATAATTAAAAAAAAAAAAATTAAAATCAAATTTTAACCTTATTGTTAACTATGATAAGCAGCAGTGATGAAAATTATATGAAGATGGAGGATCAAGATTATTTTGGTAGAAAATGCAAAGGGGAGATTTGTTAGGATTTGCCTTGAATTTCCTACCTTATTTGGATTCTACCAGAAATGTGTTTTACTTCAAAAATGATTTCTTGATAGAAAAAGTTTCTTTATCGAAAATGACTCTACCATATTTATCTCTTTTTTTGGAGGAAAAGTTTTGCACTTCTATAAATCGAGGATATTACCTTTAAACAAAAATACAGTAACATCTACAATGTAGTCGTTTAGAGAGTTTTGTTTAGGGGGAGATTTTTTCTCTTAATAGTTTTTATGCTTTTATATTAGTTTTTATATGTAGACCAATTGATCAAACTTTATTAGAATATGGGATAAGGCACTTGATCTCCCCCGCATATATCCAAAATTGCTTACGACACACCTTACCTTTTCTTGAGCCCTATTACCCCCCCCCTAAACTTATTTAAAATGGAATAATTACCCCCCTCAACGCTGATGTGGCAAGGAGAGTGTGTTTCACTCTCTTTGAGAGAGTGAGAAACATAAAAAAGGGGAAAACTTAATTTTTTTTTTTCTTAAAAATCTGCATTTTCTTAAAATTTGAAAATAAATCTAGTCTTCCACATTTAGTTTTAAAAAACGGTTTTTCCACATGTTAAGAAAATAATTAATTTTTTCAAAATTTTATAAAAATTCAGTTTTTTCCACATTTTGGCAAGAAAAACACTTTTCCGGATTTTATTTGAAAAATAAAAGTGTACTAAGAAAATGAAATCATGAAAATCAAGATTTTTAAAGACATTTTAAAAAAATAATCAAGTTTTCCATATTTTTAACAAATCCATTTTTCCATATTTAAAAAAATAAATCATTTTTCAGTTTTTTTTTCTTTTTCAAAAACGGGTTTTAAAAAAAAAACAAATTTTCAATTTTTTTTTTTTAAAAGGGTTTTAAAAATCATTTTTTTAAAAGAAAATTCAATTTTTTAATCCATGTTTTTAGTTTTTTTTTTTTTTTTAATGGGTTTAAAAAAATCAAATTTTCAAAAAAAAAAAAAAAAAGGTTTTAAAACTCATTTTTTTTAATGAAAATTTAATTTTTATTTTTATTTTTTAAAAAATTAACACGTAAGCGAAAAATTTTAAAAAAAAGAAGAAAATAAATAAATACACATGTGGCAAGGAGAGTGTATGTCACTCTCCCATATGAAGTGGGCATCGGCGTTTAGGGGGTAATTATTCCGTTTTAAATAAGTTTAGGGGGGTAATAGGACCCTAGGAAAGGTAAGGTGTGTTGTAGCAATTTTGGGTATAGTACAGGGGGGTAACAGTGCCTTATCCCTTAGAATATTATGTCTTTTTTAGTATATTTTATTTGCTGTCTGATTTATCGTCGTTCAAGGTTTTGCAACTATTAGCTTCTGCATATTGCCCTGTTTATTTCTAACCCTAACAGATTCCGCTGCTAGTAAACGGAAAACACTTTGTAACAAAAATTTACATTCACAAACTCGAATCTCATACCTCTAGTTATGAAAATTTTGCCTATTATATCATTGTCTGTAGGGATAAAACACTATTACACCCCCTGAACTATACTCGAAGTTGCTACGACACACTTTACCTTTTCCTGAGTCCTATTACCCCCTAAACTTATTTAAAATAGAATATTTATCCCCCTAAGCGCTGACGTGGCAAGAAGAGTGTGTTTCACTCTCTTTGAGAGAGTGAGAAACATAAAAAATGAAAAAAATTAATTTTTTTTCTTAAAAATTTGTCTTTTCTTAAAATATAAAAAACTTAATTGTTTTTTAAAAAATATGAAAAATCCATTTTTTTTAGAAAATAAATCTGGAAAACTGAGTCTTCTTATTAAAAAATTTGGACATTTTTTAAATCTGGAAGATCGATTATTTGTTTCTATATATGAAAATAAATCTAGTTTTCCCAATTTCGTTTTAAAAAGCGGGTTTTACACATTTTAAAATAATTAATTTTTCCAAAATTTTATAAAAATACAGTTTTTTCACATTTTGACAAGAAAAACACTTTTTCCCTATTTTATTTGAAAAATAAAAGTGTCCTAAGAAAATGAAATCATGAAAATCAAGATTTTTTAAGACATCTTAAAATAATATAATCAATTTTTCCATATTTTTAACAAATCCATTTTCCATATTTTAAAAAAATTCATGTTTTCAGTTTTTTTTTTTTTTAAGAAAAAATAAATAAATAGGTTTTAAAAAGTTTCAAATTTTCATTTTTTTTTAAAATGGGTTTTAAAAATCATTTTGTTTAAAGAAAATTAAGTTTTTTAATTTTTTTAATCCATGTTTTCAGTTTTTTTTTTTAAATGAGTTTTAAAAAAATCAATTTTTATTTTTTTTGGTTAAAAACGGGTTTTAAAAATCATTTTTTTAAAAGAAAATTTAGTTTTTTTTTTTTTTTTTTTAAATTGACACTTAAGCTGAAAAAATTAAAATAAATAAATAAATACACATGTGGCACGGAGAGTGTATGTCACTCTCCCATATGAGAGTGGGCATCAGAGTTTAGGAGGGTAAATATTCTATTTTAAATAAGTTTAGGGGGGTAATAGAACTTAGGAAAGATAAGGTGTGTTGTCAGAAGAACTCAAGATACTTATCTTGAGGGTAATAGTGCCTTATCCCTTGTCTGTACGTAATATAATAAGAAGATGATTAAAATGGAAGCCTAAATATTCACATCCGAACCAGAAAAATCATCTGTTGGAGAATTCCTTTTACAGAGTAGGCACGGTGAAGGCAGAATGGAAATAGAAAACAACTAAATGACTTAGTCTTGCCTTCTTATCATATTTCTCACAAGGTACACTCAATTTATAAGCCATTTTCATAAAGGACGACTAATAATTTGGAATTGACATTGACAAAACAAAAACGGGAAAATAAGTGTACTACGCTTTGGAAAAAAAACTCCAAATTCCATGTATAGTTCCACTTCCACTCTTCACATGCATTTGACTTGAATTAAACACTTTTTCTGCATTTATAATTTATAACATACAAAAACAAGGAAAGAAAAATTAATTTGACTTGTTCTAGCAACTCATCCATCATCTTTTACACGTTCAGTGTTAACTTGGTTTGCTCTAACAAATCATACACCAGCTTTTTAGCTAAGATTAATAACTTGCATTGAGATTTTTAATTGATATCTGTATAATATTTTTTACATTATATTAGTATAAAGACCATAGATTCTCCAAATTCATTTCATTTTTATTTCATAATTACATGAAAAAATAAAAAAGCGAAAATCATTCATAAACTAGTAGGTCATTATTCTTATTCTTTTTTATCCTATTCTAGACTAGTTTTTCAAATGGATGTACAAATTAGGTAATTATGTCAGAATAACATTAAAGACCAAATATCTTAACCACTTAGAAATTAGAAATTATATTTTGAAATACAAAGTAACCTTAGACTTCGTGAGAATAAAATTCAAACTAAGATTTTGCCTCCTTTTACCTCCATATAACAGTTAAAGATTAAAAAGAAAATACATACTCCTATTACTTAACCATGGTTAGTTGATAAATTTATATTATGCTTGACACATGCTAACCATTTATTAGTTTTTGAGTAAACACCCACGGATAAAATTTTACCCTTTACTGATTTGATAATTTCTTCTTAATTTTATTTATCGCACTAAGAAAATATTATTTTCACTTTTTTTTTTCCATGAAGATATTCATGCCACTCGCCACGTCATTATTCTACTACGCGTACATTACGGAAAGCCGCCTCTCATTAATAATTGTTGTCGATAATAATTACAGTTTCAATCTTTTTTTTTCTTCTTCAAATGCCTAATCATTGCTAACTCTTACAACTATAAATGATAATAATAATAATAATTCCAAGGATAATTGTAATTATTTTCCTTTTCATATTATTTGGATACGTTAGTTCCTTTTCCATAACAATAAACACATTATTATTGTTATTATAATTATAAAGTTAGTAGATTTTTTATGAAGATCTATATTTGACAATAATATAACTCTAAAAGCAGTTCAAATGCAACATATTTCCTACTTAAAGGAAAAACAAATATTTTTAGCAATGACTAAGGTACAAAAACGCTATTATCTCTAATTACAAATTAGTAATAATTAATAATAATAGTAGTAACTCTCAACGCTTAACTCTTATTTTTCTCTGGTTCAAAATAAGTGCAAATTTAGGGGTCGTTTGGTATGATGAATTAGGAAAAATAGTTTTGGGATAAAAATTTAGTATCACAATATTATCCTTTGTTTGGTTAATAATCCTGGGTTAAGTTACCCCAGGATTAAAAATAGTATCAGGATAAGTCATCCTGACAGAGGGTGGAATAACAATTATAGCCATGAGGTCCCTCAAACTTCTTATCTACTAAATAAGGTGGAGGGTATTTTTGTAAACAACAACTTTTTCTCAGAAATTGTGCAATGCATGTTACTTTTAATACAAAAAACCAAACAATCAATAAGAAATAATATCAGGATAACTAATCCCAACATAACTAATCTCAGTATAACTAATTCCAGTATAAGTAATTCAACATAACTAATCCCAACATAACTTATTTTCAAACCAACGAACCTTAATCTTTTTATTTACTCCCTTCAATTCCAAATTTAGCACACTCCTTAAGAAAACACAGATTCCTAAAAAATAGGTATTTTAACTAAACTACGCTTAATTAAACACAACCTAATTAATATAATCTCTTGATTACATAAAGATTCACTTATTCAAATAAGGGTCAATTTGAAAATTAGTCTCTTACTATTATTTTTTTGGTTTCTCATCCGGTGTCCCGTATTCATAGTGGAGCCCGACTATATTCGAATTCTTGCACCTTAGGGCCCCATTAGGAAAAAAATGCTCCCTACCAAAGATATTCCCATACCCAGGGTTCATTCTTTTATTGATTATGCAAGTAGACACTTATTTTGAAAATTCTCAGTAGCCACTTATTATAAACCAGAAGAAATATTATTTTTTAGGTTCAATAAATACTCTGGACTCTGCCCTATAGATTTCTTTCCAATTTCAGTGCCGTGGCAAAATCTCCACAATTCCCACTTCCCCAAATCTTCTGGAAAAATTCACCAAAAATATCTCATAAAAAAATAATAATAAAAAAAAAATTAAAGAAACATATATAAATTGAGCCCATTGCCTTTGCAGAAGAAAGAAAGGGCCAAAAGTTTCTACACTTTACTTGCAGTAAACCCCACTGTAGCATAGGTTAGTGTTTTCTTGCTCTTCCAACTTCTACATTGGATTTAATTTAATGTATATTTATAATTTTTAATCTTAAATATCTTGTGGGGTTTTTTCATTTTCTATTTTCTTGCTTCCCATTGTATTTTCTTGGTTTATATTATGCTTTTTTGCTTGAAATGCTGAAGTTGGTTTTCTTGTTTTTTGGTGCTGTTTTATGAGGAATTTAGTATTCTTATGTGGGTATTCTTTGTTTCTCTTTCTTTTTGCTGTTTACTAATGTTCTTGGTATTGAATTTCTTTAAATTTTGCACATTTTAATATCAGTTTTCTTGTTTGATTAAAGATATATCTTTTCTTCAATTTTAATAAATTTTGGTTGCTGGATATCTGTACTTCTACATTGGATTTTTAATCTGATAATTTTTTTTTAATTATAAATATCTTGTGGGGTTTTTCTCTTTTCCTTTTTTTTTTTTTTTTTGGTGCTTCCCATAGTATTTTCCTGGTTTTACTTGTGTTTGTTTGCTTGAAATGCTGAAGTTGGTTTTCTTGTTTTATAGTACCATTTTTTGCTATTGAATCTTGAAGGGTGTCCAAAAAGTTTTTTTTTTTTTAACCATTTTTTGCTATTTAATCTAAAAGGGTCTTGAAAAAGAACATTTTTTTGGTGTTTTTTTTCTGAGGAATTTAGAGCTATTATCTTAAATATCTTGTGGGGTTTTCCCCTTTTCTATTTTTTTTTTTTTTTTTTTGCTTTCCTTGTATTTTCTTGTTTTTACTTGTGGTTGTTTGCTTGAAATGCTGAAATATGTTTTGTTGTTTTGTATTACCATTTTTTGCTATTGAATCTAAAAGGGTCTTAAAAAAGAAAGTGTTTTTAGTGTTGTTTTATGAGGAATTTAGTGTTCTTATGTGGATATTCTTTGTTTTTCTTTCTTTTTGCTGTCTACTAATGTTCTTGGGATTGAATTTCTTTGTTGCAATGTGTTAATTTGCACTTTTTAATATCAGTTTTCTGTGACTTCTTGTTTGTTTAAAGATACCTCTTTTATTCAATTTTAATAAATGTTGGTGGCTACATTGAATTTAATCTGATATTATTTTTTAATCTTAAATATCTTGTGGGGTTTTTTCATTTTCTATTATTTTGCTTCCCATTGTATTTTCTTGGTTTATATTATGTTTTTTTTGCTTGAAGTGCTAAAGGCTGTTCTCTTGTTTTTTTAACTATTTTTTGCTATTTAATCTAAAAAGGTCTTGAAAAAGAACCTTTTTTTTGGTGTTTTTTACTGAGGAATTTAGTGTTATTATCATAAATATCTTGTGGGGTTTTTTCCCTTTTCTATATTCTTGCTTCCCATTTTATTTTCTTGTTTTTACTTGTGTTTGTTTGCTTGAAATGCTGAAATATGTTTTCTTGTTTTGTAGTGCCATTTTTTGCTATTGAATCTAAAAGGGTCTTCAGAAAGAACCCTTTTTGGGTATTCTTTGTTTTGTTAAGTGAGTTTTTTTTTTCTTCTCCTTTTTGCTATCTAGTGATGTTTCTGATATTGTTTTTATTAGTTGCAATGTGTTAATTGCAAAGAGGAAAAAAGGGAAATTTGCATTTTTGTTAATATCAGTTTTCTGTGAATTCTTGTTTGTTTAAAGATGCCTCTTTTATTCAATTTTAATAAATGTTGTTGGCTGGATATCTGTACTTTTACATTGGATTTAATCTGATAATTTAATTTTATATCATAAATATCTTGTGGGGTTTTTCCCTTTTCTATTTTTTTGCTTAAATGCTAAAGTCGGTTAAAAGTCGGTTATATTGTTTTGTAGTACCATTTTTTGCTATTGAGTCTTAAAGGGTCTTCGAAAAGAACGTTTTAGTGCTGTTTTCTGAGGATTTTGGCGTTCTTGGTATTTCTTGTTTCTCTTTCTTGATTTCGTTAAGTGGGGTTGAATTTCTTAGTTTCGATGTGTTAATTGCAAAGAGGAAAATCGGAAATTGTGTAATTAGATGACGATTATAGTTTGCTGTTGCACATTTAATATCAGTTGTTTGTGAATTCTGGTTTGATTAAAGATACCTCTTTTATTCAATTTTAATAAATGCTGATGGCTGGAGATCTGTTCTGTGAGATGCTTGTTGTTGTGTTTATTAGGTTATGGCTGAAAAGATTATAGGGCGTTCGATAACTCCGAGGAACTTGAATTTTCGATTTAATGTTAGTGAATCTAAAATTCAAACTGATTCTATTGTTGATTTTGTAATGCCTAAGTTTCTATTTGTCTTTAGTTAAACTAGTTCTAAGCTTGGTTGGTACCAGAGTTTTCAGGAAAACTTATGTGTTTTGTTCCTTGATAATTGCATCCAAGTGAATCAGATATGTGGTTGCATAAGCAGAAAAGCTGTAGGACAATATTAAAGTTTTTGAGTCTGAACTGATTAGTGACAATATCAGCCTAGTTCGTAACGCTTTTGGCGGTGTATGCAGAGGGAAGTTTAACCTTTTATGGCATATACCTTCTTATTGTGAATTGCATCATTTTGGAATGTCTTTGTACACTGGATTCACCGAATTGCATCAGCCTAGTTTGTAACTCTTTTGGCGGTGTATGCAGAGGGAAGTTTAGCCTTTTATGGTATATACCTTCTTATTGTGAATTGCATCATTTTGGAATGTCTTTGTACACTGGATACACCGACAACATTAAAGTTTTTGAGTCTGAACTGATTAGTAACAATATTAGCCTAGTTCGTAATGCTTTTGGCGGTGTATGCAGAGGGAAGTTTAACCTTTTATGGCATAGACCTTCTTATTGTGAATCACATCATTTTGGAATATCTTTGTACACTGGATCTTTTATATTCTCATTCTGATATTTATATGGGTTATTTTGTAATTTCAGAGGATAATTCACTGTCCTGTTGGATCTAAATGGCTAAAGATACTAGTAATGCTGAATCAGCTAATCGGAGAGCTGGTCTCTTAAAGGACCAGGTTCGACTAGTCAAGAGAAAGAACTGTGATCGATATGAAATCGTCTCGATACCTGATAACTTGTCATTTGAGAAAGGCTTCTTTGTTGTAATCCGTGCATGCCAATTGTTGGTTTCAAAGAATGAAGGATTGATAATAATTGGTGTTGCTGGTCCCTCCGGAGCAGGAAAGACTATATTTACTGAGAAAATACTTAGCTTCATGCCAAGTGTTGCAGTTATCTCAATGGATAATTACAATGATGCTAGTCGAATAGTTGATGGAAACTTCGATGGTAAGAATGAATACCTCTTTTCATATTTCTGTTGATGTTAACAAAAGGGCAATTTCACTTGCATTCCGTTCTTTTTTATTGATTTACCTTGATATTGGTGTCATTAGTACTTCTGGAATAACTTAAGAGTATATGATTTGTACTTTAACAGGTCTAATTTTTCTTTTGAAACAGATCCACGACTTACAGACTATGATACATTGCTGAAAAACATCAGTGATCTAAAGGCCGGGAAGCCGGCTGAGGTTCCAATATATGATTTCAAATCTAGCTCTCGCGTAGGATTCAGGTTCAGCTCCTTGCTTCCTATTCATGTAATATTCTATACTTTTATGTGCATGTTTCATTCTCCATACAAGCTGCTATTCGAAACCACTGCAAGTTAGTTTACCTGTTTGCTTCAGAAATATTATGTTTGAATGCTTAAATGGAAACTACCTCCAGACCTTGGGCCTTTTATAATTTTGGGTTCTATTACATGAAGAAAAAATGATTTATGACATCTCTGGAGCAATGCTACCTAGGCTCTTCGTTGCTCTGATTCAAACCGAAAATTAACTGTAAAATTGGCATACCTAATTTGATACAATTAAGTCCATGTCACTAAATGTGGAACCTCATGACTTGTTCGTGTTTGTATCAGTTTACTTTATGGTATTCTAGACCTAAAGGTATATATAGCTTAGTGGTCTGCAAATCTTGAAGACCAGAGTTCAAATTCCAGCAGAGACAAAAACACTAGATGTGTTTTTCCCATCTGCCTATGCCTAAGCTTGGTGGACAGGGTTACCCAATACATGTGCTGGTGGGAGGTAGAAGGTACCTGGTGGAATAGTCGAGGTGTACGCGAGTTGGTTTGGACACCACTGTTACAAAGAAAATTTAAAAGTTTATGCTATACTAGTTTCATTTTGCTTGCTTTTTTTTTTTTTTCTGTGGTCTACTCAGGAGATGTTTGTTCCCTGGACTCCTAATTGCTTCTCAATTATCTAAGATGTGTTGCATAATAGTATATGATCTGAACTTACAACATTAAGTTTACTGCAGGACTCTTGAAGTACCAACCTCCCGCATTTTGATTATTGAAGGTATCTATGCGTTGAGTGAAAAGTTGCGGCCTTCGCTGGATCTTCGTGTATCTGTGACAGGTGGAGTTCACTTTGATCTTGTAAAAAGGGTTTTACGGGATATACAACGTGCTGGGCAGGAACCCTCAGAGATAATCCATCAAATATCTGAAACGGTTTCCTCTATAATTTTTGGCTAAAACATACCTGAAGCTCTCTTTCCTCACTGTCTAACGACGATGTCTTGTGCAGGTTTATCCAATGTACAAGGCTTTTATTGAACCTGATCTCAAGACTGCACATATAAAAATTATCAACAAATTTAATCCGTTTACTGGATTTCAGAGTCCTACATACATTCTTAAGGTAAGGATAGTAAAAGTTCATACCACTTCTAATTTCAGACAAATGATTTGATTAAAATCATCAAAAATACAAAAGAGATAAAGAGGCTTATCTATTTGCTTGTACCTTTAGTCTTCTAGGAATGTGGAAGTCGATCTAATCAAGTCTGCCTTATCTGAAGAACACACTGAAAGTACGGAGCAAACTTACGACATATACCTTCTGCCACCTGGTGAAGATCCAGAGACATGCCAATCATATCTGAGGATGAGAAATAAAGATGGAAAATACAGTCTCATGTTTGAGGTTTGTCTCTTTGTTATATTGATCAGTACTTTTGAGAAAATAATGGCCAACTGTTAAAAAGTACCTCTGTTTGCTAGGCCATTTTGGCTTTACTGTGTAGCCTACCGATGGCACTCTGTTATTTCCTAATTAAATATTCAATAGTCGTGTGCGTAGTACTATACATTTTCCTGAAACACTTGAAAAATGTTCAAGCTTTTGGGAAACAACATTTTCCTATCCTGTTACCTGCATTTTTTATCTTGAAATAGTAGCAGGGGCTAAGGAAATTTCAAGTTACAATAACTCTGTTTCTTGTAGGAAATTGGCCATATTACAACTCACTCTCAGGTGGTGTAAGGATCATTTTTTTGCATTCTTAACCTTATGTTTCCTATAGGTGATGTCAATGACCTAGCACTTTAGTGTCATTTGGCCAAATAACTTCAAAAGGAAAAGAGTGTCAAAGACTTCCTTGCTCTTTCTATGTTGCATCTGTTGTATGTCAATACAAGAATCCAATACTATGGGATCGATAGGCACAATTTTTCAACAATACATTTTATGTTACAACCTTCTAATAAAATAGATAAAGCGTCTCATGAGTATGAAGTTTGAACCAATTGTACGACCTTCAAGCAAGAATTACCAACCGGAGGAATATCTTCCGTTTCACTATCTTTTTTGCCTTTTTACAACTAAAATAAATTGAGGTTTTCTAGAAGTTTACAAATCAATAGAAGAAGCTGATAATTGTAGAGATCATAAAATAAAATTACCCTGCCTGCTCTCCTATTAGGAACATTGTAAAATGTTGAAATGTTTCTGTCCCACATGGAAAGAGTTTTGTGTTCTTTGTTGGGATTATATTTTTTATTGAGAGACTCGAGGATGTAGTGGTCAATCTTAGTAGTTTCTACTCCATGGTTATTTATTTATTTTATTTTATCATCTAGTGGTGCTTGGGCATATCAGCTTTTCTTGACCAACTAATTTGCCAGGAATTATTTGTACATGTAAAAAGCTGATCTACTGAAGTTTTGATGGTGACAACTTAAAGTGGTTTTGAATTGTAGGAGTGGGTCACTGATTCACCATTTGTCATATCTCCGAGAATCAGTTTTGAAGTTAGTGTGAAGCTTCTTGGTGGATTGATGGCTTTGGGATACACAATTGCAGCAATACTCAAAAGAAGTAGTCACGTATTTTCTGATGAAAAGGTCTGCGTGAAAATTGATTGGCTAGAACAACTGAACCGGCATTATGTTCAGGTAGTAGACTTGTTTTACTCTCTCCTCCTTGCTAAGATAGATACATGCTAAATCTTGTCATTTTTGTTAACTCTCTGTTGGAAATGACGCCAAGCTAGAAACTAATCCCTGCTAATTTGCAAAGGCCGTTGTGAGTATTTATTTTTCTCTTTTTATCTTGAAGAAGAGTAAAGTCATTCAATTTGTAGCTTCTGATCTTTTAATTATCAATTACAGAGAATATAACTGACAAGGAAGGGGTGTGTTATTTCAAGACTTTGATGTCCACTACATTAGTTGAGGATTGATCTCCTTGTTGATCTTTAATAATTCAGATTGACTAGTTGTCTCTTAGGATCAGGTAGGAATATTGTTTTAAACTTCTAATATGCTAGATTTTCTCAACTTTGCCAAGGTACAAGGAAGAGATCGCCTTATTGTAAAATCTGTTGCTGATAAGCTGGGACTGGAGGGTTCATACACTCCGCGTACATATATTGAGCAAATACAGCTAGAGAAGCTTGTGAATGAAGTAATGGTATGCTAGCTTCCATAGCTTTTCATAACGTTTTGTCATGGCTTTCTGCCACTTAGTAGATATATCGCAGGCACTACCAGATGATTTGAAAACAAAGCTTAGCTTAGATGAAGATCTTGTCTCCAGCCCAAAAGAAGCTCTCTCTCGAGCCTCAGCAGATAGAGTAGCATGGAGAAATAAGAATTTAAGAAGGTACTTGCCTATCCATTTTTTCCCTATCAACTAGTCGTGCATTGAATAATGGCTTGTCACAGAAAAAAAAAGAGGGGGGGGGGGGGGGGGGTCAAACGACGGATTTCATCAATAAGCTGAAAAATATCTCGCCCATGCCAATAATTGCTTGTGGCTCAGTGGCTTTAATAGAAGGCTGCTTAGCTTATGTGTATATGCGCCTATGTGTCATTCTGTTTGATGTGTAGATTGAATAGATCGGCTCCCAATTTTAACTTGTTTGATTAGGTATTCAACTCCTTATTGGTTTGTACATAAGCAAGTCATTCTTGGCATTCTATATTCAAGGAACTTCTCTGACTTGGCTGGGTGTCTTGCTGAGAAACCATATCCTTATACTGAACAGATGAGCAGATTCAGCATTTTCTTAGTCATTAGCAACTGCATGCCTTTTTTTCCCCCCCTTCGTTGCATTGTTAAGTATGTTAAAGTTTAGGTAAAATATGCAAGGGCATACCATTGGATGCTACGGAATGGTTGAGTTGTGTAGACTTTGGCATATTTGGATATGTCCAAGACAGGAATTTAAAGAACATTAAATTTAAATGGGAAGTTTTTCAGAAACTTGCATGGATCTCCATCCTTATTGGCACAAACCCCTTGATGGTGGTGTGGAGATGGGTGGGAGCCCCAGCAGAAGCGGAACATTAAATTTAAATGGGAAGTTTTTCAGAAACTTGCATGGATCTCCATCCTTATTGGCACAAACCCCTTGATGGTGGTGTGGAGATGGGTGGGAGCCCCAGCAGAAGCGGCCCTTCGTTGCATTGTTAAGTATGTTAAAGTTTAGGTAAAATATGCAAGGGCATACCATTGGATGCTACGGAATGGTTGAGTTGTGTAGACTTTGGCATATTTGGATATGTCCAAGACAGGAATTTAAAGAACATTAAATTTAAATGTGAAGTTTTTCAGAAACTTGCATGGATCTCCATCCTTATTGGCACAAACCCCTTTGATGGTGGTGTGGAGATGGTTCTTTTTTTTTTTTTTTTGTGGGAGCCCCAGCAGAAGCGGCCCCTTCGTTGCATTGTTAAGTATGTTAAAGTTTAGGTAAAATATGCAAGGGCATACCATTGGATGCTATGGAATGGTTGAGTTGTGTAGACTTTGGCATATTTGGATATGTCCAAGACAGGAATTTAAAGAACATTAAATTTAAATGGGAAGTTTTTCAGAAACTTGCATGGATCTCCATCCTTATTGGCACAAACCCCTTGATGGTGGTGGTGGGAGCCCCAGCAGAAGCGGAACATTAAATTTAAATGGGAAGTTTTTCAGAAACTTGCATGGATCTCCATCCTTATTGGCACAAACCCCTTGATGGTGGTGTGGAGATGGGTGGGAGCCCCAGCAGAAGCGGCCCCTTCGTTGCATTGTTAAGTATGTTAAAGTTTAGGTAAAATATGCAAGGGCATACCATTGGATGCTACGGAATGGTTGAGTTGTGTAGACTTTGGCATATTTGGATATGTCCAAGACAGGAATTTAAAGAACATTAAATTTAAATGTGAAGTTTTTCAGAAACTTGCATGGATCTCCATCCTTATTGGCACAAACCCCTTGATGGTGGTGTGGAGATGGGTGGGAGCCCCAGCAGAAGCGGCCCCTTCGTTGCATTGTTAAGTATGTTAAAGTTTAGGTAAAATATGCAAGGGCATACCATTGGATGCTACGGAATGGTTGAGTTGTGTAGACTTTGGCATATTTGGATATGTCCAAGACAGGAATTTAAAGAACATTAAATTTAAATGTGAAGTTTTTCAGAAACTTGCATGGATCTCCATCCTTATTGGCACAAACCCCTTGATGGTGGTGTGGAGATGGGTGGGAGCCCCAGCAGAAGCGGATGAGATTCTATCTTGTCCAGGAAAAGTTTTGATGTCAAATTGATCTGTTCTTGATCGGTTTTTTCTTTTTGTTCTTTTTTTTTTTTTTTTTTTTTTTTTTGGCAGGGGTTTGTCCCATTCGTACGCAAATCACAGAGAGAAAAATCTATCCAAGATTGATACTGATAGTCAGAGGTTTGATGACAGAAACACTGATTCAGCAGCAACATTAGCAAACCAGGTTTTGTATTTAGCAACAATGAACATCTTTTCACTATACTACTATTGCTTTCTTGGTGTGCATCACGTCTTTCATGACACTTCCAGAGATTTACCCTTCCTGTCTGTTGTCCTTCTTTCATAAGGGAGCTGTTACACATTTATCGGAGCAGATTTCTACCTTGAATGATCGGATGGATGACTTCACATCTAGAATGGAAGAACTTAATTCCAAGTTAAGCAGCAAAAGAGCTTCTCCGAGCACACAAAGTCTGGCTTTGCAAGCTGAAGCTTGTAATGGATCCGGCCCAACTTCTTACTTCATATCTGGTTTAGAAAATGGTTCCTTGACAGGATCCATCATGCCAAATTCGTCATCCTCCTCTTCTCTAATCCCAAAGGAGTCTACTCTGATGGAAGAGGTACATTTTTCACTAGGCTTTTGTCATGCAAACCTATGATTAATCATCATCTTCTTTTACTATGATGATGGAACCTGTGAATATCAGAAGATAACTAAGTTATTATTACCTTTGCACTAACTATCTTACTGAAGTATCTGAGGTTTTCTTATATTCGGTTTGTGATACACAGCTATCCAATGTTTCACGTGGACAACGCCAAATTATGCATCAGTTGGACAGTCTTAGCAATCTTCTCCGCGACAGACTGGGAGAACAATCACGGCAAGCAAGAACAGGCAAGAGAAGAGATATTCGTGATATTGATATTGATTCGATCAAAGTACCTCTCACTGTAACCTTAGTAGTTGGTGGATTGGGGTTCTTTCTATTTAAGAGCCTACAAAACCGAAACTGATTCGTCTTCCTAATGTAAAACCTATGCATCATTGCTCCTTTATACTTTTCTTTTCTTGAAGTTCATCAGCCCCATGCTAGTATTTTGACTATGCAGTACCCTTCAATCGGAATGGACCAGTGTTTCATGGATCAGGCTGATCTGTGTTTGGGGCAAGAAAAAGGCAGATTAATGCCTTTCTATGTTGCCAGTGAGTTTTGTTAAAGAAGGGGATGAGTCAGCAAGTTTTGCATACTTGTGGGGTTCTTTTGATTAAAATTTTCTCTTCAATAGTAACTTTAGAAGTTAATTAGAAATTGACCTTAAGGTACAAGATCAAGATGCCCTTTGCTGATGCTTTTTGTCATTCTCCAACTCCGGATGAGTTTGAGGCCTCCGGCGTCCTTTTTGAATACATTTTGTTGCTTCCCTATTTCTAAAGGGCGAGGGTGGTGGCTTTCTTGTGGTGTTAATTGCGAACTCATTCCATTTTTGCCGGATTCGTTCCTGTGGCTGAGAAGCTTCTTCCAACTCCTTATATGCATTTCTGACTTCTTGTTTGGGAACCAAGAAGTGGAATGAAAAAGAAATTGAAAGCCTTCTCCTTTGGGCTGTCTAGCTCATGAGGAAACATTTTTTGGGCCTTATTCTAATTTCTGCATGGGCAATTCGCAGGATTGTCCTTCCTTTGGGATGGTCTTTAGTTTTTGTCCCTCAAAATGTTGGTCTTTAATTGTTGGAACTAATCGCGTTTATCTTGAGCTTCGCGTAGAAATCATGAGGTTCTGGGTTCGAATCCCCATTCAGACATAAACAACAACAACAACAACAACAACAACATACCCAGTTGAATCTCACAAAGTATGGGGTGAGAGGAAGGGTTAATTGTACTATAACCAAAACAAAATATTATCCACAAAACAACACCAATAACACATAAGATTACATAAAAATTCGAAAGATTCTTAACAAGACAATACCAAAAATCAAGACAACAAGGGGAGAAAAGTCGATACCGATAGGCAAATCAAAGCAATGCAAAAACGAAAAATAAGGTGGCAAAGAAGTCATGATAAAAACGCATGAGAGACAAGACCCAACACGTAAAAAGAAACATAGGGCAATAAAAAGTGAGCAAAAACAACGCCTACTAGTGCGATTTAAAAGTCAAGACTACTTACTAGCCTTCTACCCTAGATTCAACAAAGAGCCCTCCACAACCTCCTATCTAAGGTCAGTGTCCATTCATAATACTATTCAAAATCAAAATAAACAACGCCTAAAGTCCCCGCCTAATCACCTCCCAATATTTCTTCGCTGTGCCTTCCTCTACCTCTCCTAAAACCGTCCAAAGCTAACCCTCTCACGCTCCGCACCGAAGGCAAAGATATCTCTCCTCTTCACATGCCCAAACCATCTCAACCTAAAAACGCTTCCCGCACCTTGTCCTCCACCGATGCCACTCCCACCTTATCCCCGATGTCCCATTCCCGATCCTATCTCTCCAGACAGACACAAAAAAGAGGCCCACACATCCAAAAAAGATTCTCATTTCCGTGACTTTCATCTAGAAAGACGCGAGAGTTTCGATCGGCTAACACTCGCCAAAACTTATTAAACAAGTGCTTATGAAGCAAGAAAAGGCCGGGCCTAACCACCACCTTGTAGAACTTGCCCTTAAGTTTTGGTGGCACTTTTGTCACACGCACATCTCGGAAGCGAGCCTCCATTTCAACCATCCTGCACTAATACGATGTGTGACATCATCGTCAATATCCCCATTTTCTTGTAAAATAGACCGAAGATACTTGAAACTTCCTTTCTTTTGAATGACCTGGGTACCAAGCTTCACTAAATTAAAAAAAAAATTTCACAAAGCAAGGCTTGGGTCGCGTGTACGTCGACTCGCATACTTTTAAGGAATAACCAGTTATGCCGGATCGCATAACTATAAATTCCGCCCTTATAAGGGAAATTTTATGCCTTAAGAAAGCCCGTGAAAAGGGCATACTTTTAGTTATCTTAACTAAAAGTCTGCCTTATAAGGCATAACTGTGTATGCCTCATAAGGCATAAGGCATAACTAAACTTTGTCTTAAAGAAAAGTTGCACTATGTGGGCGTACTTTTAGTTAAGGTTTAACGAAAAGTTTGCCCATAAGGCATAAGTATGCCGGCTTCGGCATAACTTTGGTTATTCCTTAATAAGTGTATGCCGGATCCCGCATACACGCGACCTAAGCCTTGTCTTGGGCTTTTTTTTATTTTTTTTTATTTTTAATTTATGCTCACGGGGGTTCGAACCCCGTAACTCGCGCATGTGCCCTTTTCGCGAACAATGTGTCGGGTGGCAAACTTAAAGACCACAAATATGAGGTGATAATATTTAAAGACCACCCCAAAAGAAGGGAAATCTGCGCAATTTTTTGTTTCTGCATCTCCATCAAAATTTGCACCTTTTTGTAATATGATGTACAATACAACACACATAATTTTCAAAGAGCTCAACTAGTATTCGAAATTGTAATTTTTTACACCATAAGGTCATTGTTACTTGTTGTAGCATGTAATTTGCTTTAATTTTGTGATTATAATTTTATTTTCATTTTGGGGTGGGTGCTGCCTCGCGAGGCCATAGCGGGCTCAATGGTTAGCCTCCATTTAAATTTTGTTTAGGGGTGTTTTGCTTTTATATGGATTTATTGAAGGAAGGTTTCAGCTTAGCACAAGCTAAAACATCCCGTTCATTAGTCACTTCCTGCATGGTCAACTTTTTTTGGGTTAATATATTTGAATTAATCATATATTCATTCTTACGCGTAAAGATTCATATTTTTAATGGTATGTTCTTGCATCAATACTAACTTGAAGCTATAGTTTAAGCGAAGTGACAATATCGTAAAAAAAGGGTGGTATATATCATATATGCCTTCTTTCTTTATGGATAAGGTGAGTGATCTTAACATTCCCAGTAGTGAGACTAGCCCAAAGTCTTAGGTGTTTAATTACTAGCTCTCGTTTGTATTTTGATAGTAAATCTTAAGAGGTACAAGCTATATTTAGCAAAAATATTTATTGCCAGCCAAAAATTTCTTCCCTTAACTCTTTCGTTTTCCTCCTAACACCTATAGGTAAAAACTTACCTGTATTAGGTGTTTACATTAAACAAGTGGATACATGATATGTGTCTGAATATACAAAACTATTATTTAGTTAATTAATGTATATTATTACTTCATTAAATAACTTAACGGGAAATATTTATTGCACCCACGGGCCTAAACATCTTAATTAGGCTATATTGATTTGCCCACAAAGAACATAATCATAGGTTTCTCTCCTTTAATTTGTTTAAATGAATACAATTACTATCTCAGTTTGAACAAGTTTGCAAATTTACTCAAATTAATAATAGACAAAAAGAAAAGGTAAAATTGATGGATTCTGAGGTAAATGTCTAGCGCCTCCACTTAATATCCCTTGATGTACTATTCAACTTTGTAATTCGCCCCCACAATTTTAATTTTTTTTCTGAAATGTTTGGTATTTGCACTTGGTAATTAAACTTTTTAAAATTTCTTTGAATTATTATATACTAGCAAATCCATATACTAATGAGGCCAGTGTCACAACAATATCTATTACATTACAAAAAAAGAAATCAAGGGGAAAACAAATAACTAAAACAGTTTCTTTATAATTAATTGAATTTCATATGCATATAAACTCAACACAAACTGTAAGTATCAAAGATCAATGAACTCCTTAATTTGTTCAATAACTATATATAAATCACACAGGCTCTTCAACCAATCCATAATAATATTATATATACCATATGAAATCTCCTCCAAATCAAACTATAATAACATAATTCTTATAATGCATTTCACTTTTAAGGATAAAAGTTCACATAATTGTGTCTATCTGATGGTGCAGAAGGAGGAATAGGAACTCCTTTTGGTAGCATATGGAACCAATCACTCTTGTTAAATTCTTTCTTCTCACTGTAATGTTTCAAAGGTTCTGAGAACATTCCAGAAGCTTCCTTTTTCGTATTCGTCGTTGTTGTCGTGGCCATTGATCTCACTGCTGAAGCATAGCCAAGAACAAGAGATAGTGTAAGAATCAAGCACGTGAATTTCCATGAGCAAAAATGTAGGGTTTTAGAATTAGTCGAATAAGCCATTGAGAATGTTTTCCTGAAATTCTTCTAGTGTTTACGTATGCGTTTTTTCATTTGAAGAATAGATGGGGTTCTACGTGGGGTTATATATAGACTGTTGTGCATGAATATAAGTGCATGGAGAAGTGCAAGAGTTTAACTAATGGTGAAGCCGTGAAGTAATTTGAGAAATATTTCTTTTCTGGGGAAGGACTATATACATTGAAAATTTAGTGAAATCTTAGGTGGGGTACTCAAAAAGAAAATCTTTAATTTCGGATGATGTTAATTTATTTTATATCTATGTTTTAATAGTAATTTTTTTTTTTTTTTAATCATATTTCAATGTAAAGGAAATTAATTCCTTCAATGTACGTATGTGAGATAACGTGTAAGTTCAAAAAATTTCCTTTGCAGTTAATTTAGTAAAAACAAGACTATGGGAATTGAGTTTTACTAATGGTGAAGTAACTAAAAGGTTTTGAGAATATTTTTTTTTTTTTTGGGGAAGGACTATACACATTGAAATTTGAGTGAAATCTTAAGAGTTAAGGGGGGTAATCAAAAAGAAATTTTTGAATTTCGGATGATTTTAATTCTTTTCTATCTATGGTTTACAATATATTTTTGTTTTTTATCATATCAATGTATGTGGAAATTAATTCCTTGAACGTACGTATGTGAGATAACGTTTAAGTTTGAAAATTTTCCTGTGTGGTTAATTTAGTAAAAACAAGACTATGGGAATTTTCATTTTCTAGTAAAGGTGCAATTGGTTATTGCTAACTATGTACTAAGAAATTATACCGTTAAATTAACATGCTAAATTCTATAATATGGTAATTAAAGAGATTGCTAATACTGGAAGTAAGTTTGTTTGGTCGGTTAAGTGGTAAGTACACTTAATTTGATTGTGATTATATTACATGGAATTTACTAACCGATAAAAAAAAGATTCACTTAGCAATTTACACACTCCTTAAGAAAATACTAACTCCTAGACAAAAATAGGTAATTTGACTAAACTACCCTAATAAATAGGCATTGGGAGTTGATCATATAACACTTAATAGGGGCAAATATGGAAAAGCAAGGTTAATTCTTTCTGATTTTACAGGACTCTTTTTTTTATCAAAAAAAAAAAAAAAAAAGCGCTAAGTGACTTTTTCGATCCCAGTGAAAGTAGTGATTTTTGTTGATGTACGCTTTAAAATGGGGAAAACGTTATCCAATCACTACATCGTTGAGTAGAAATGAATTTTAAATATCTAGTATAATGCATAACCAACACTTTCCAAAATTATACACTTACGCTAGGACCTCATATAACAAATATCTACGTATAACATCACCTTTCTATAACTGCTAAGATTTTTTGGAACCGATTTTTTATGTTATATTTTACTTTTGTATAACACATTTTATCTATAACAGCAACGACTAACTTTATAACAAGATTCATAATGTTAAATCTTACTAATCCCATAACAAGATAACTTTTCAGAAATACCCATATAACAACTAGAATATCGCATAAATCCAATAATAAGTATAGCTATTCTCGATCAAATATTTAATTTGGATACAATGAAAGTGCTCGATGAAGAACCCGAACCTATTGTTACTTGACTGATAGAAGATTTAATCTGCTCAACTCTTACATTTCCTTCAAGGGAAAATAATTGATACCCGTTTTCCGAAAAGTTTGACGCAAATCTTTGTCAATTCAATTGTTATATCACCACTAAGAGGTTGAAATATGTGAAACAAGCTACAATTATAAATTTCTTCCATAAAGAATTAATTTTCAAGTAAATTTAAAATGTATGCTTTAGAGCTTAAAACTTTATACATTCAAATATGAATTTATTGAAATTGTATTAACTTTCCTTAATGTTTAGTTAGTGGTTATGTGTATTTCGAGATTTAAAATACAAATAATTTTGTTGTTTTTTTGATAAATGTCAACAACAAAATTAGATTTTATGCATCTTTTTTGCCTATAAGAGCCAATTATTATTTAAATGTCAAATGATGTTATATGTGTAATAACAACTATGCTCTATAACAGCCAAAAAATTTCGAATCCAACGATGTTGTCATATAGAGGTTTGACGTACTTTGTTAACTCAAAAAAAAAAATTGTATCCGGAATTAGTTAGTACTACTAATTAAGATCAAGAGCTACGTGGAATATTCTTTTGAAAGGCTGGTATTTAATTTTCGACCCCATTAAGAAATTGTGCAAACATATACATTCTTCAACAATTTCTCCTCATTTTCCACTTCCTCCTGCTCATTGCTTATTTGTGATATTTTGATTGATTTTGTTTGTTGTAAACTCTCAAGAACGCCATTGTTTGTTTTATTGAGCTTGTTTATAGCAAACAAAATGATTTTTTAAAAGATCCTAGTTGAATCTAACAATTGAAAATTGTTGGGACTGCATTAGAAGACTGATATCAAATTCGAGTAGCTTAGGGAACAACTGGACGCACTAGCTAAAAACGTGTTGTTAGTACCTCATCAACAAGTTTACTTGATCGGGTTTAATTTCAATAAATCTTGATTAATCGCCGTGTTTTCAATCACAAATGCTGAAAGGATCTTGATAATTCCAGTAGAATTTAAAAGCAAAGCAAGAACAAGTTTCCAGTATTTGCCTTTGTGGTCAATAGTTCAATTTCTGACCGATATTACAAGGATAGTAATCGTTTCTTCTTGCAAAAAACCAAGAAGAAGTATACAGACTAACACATTGCTCTAACTTACCAAATGAATGGCAAACAAACATATATTTTGTCAATATAATATCACAAATTTTGATCGCTAGCTTTGTAATATGCACGAGTGAGTCCTGAGGCTGTTTCAAGATTTGAAATTTGGGGGTTCTCAATTTTAGTCATAAATTATTGGGTTCACGCGAATAATTATGGGACAAGAGGGAGTACATATTAAATGATAATTTTAAACAAATACATGATATTAGATCAAAGTTTTCGCTTCCGCCAAACCGTGATTCCGAGCTGTACATCCGCTTTGCCAGATGCAGGTTGCTGTATATTACTGTTTATAATGACTGATGGAACAAGAAATTGTTGTTACACAGGAAGGGTAACTTTAATATGATGTCTTCTTTACTATTACAAGTGTTTTTCCTTTTTTGGTCTTCCCTTGAGTTTGAGATTAAGGAAATCTTAATCAACCAAAGAGGCCGATTGTCGATCATAGGTTGATGTTCCTACTTACTTAACCATTCACACAGATGAATTTTTTCCCCACTAAGAATGAGGTTGATAATCGACCATGAAAGAGGTTGCTTATCAATCATGGGCTAATAAACGACCAAGAAGGAGGTTATTATTAATAGCAGGTTGATGATCAACCACGAAGCGGAGGTCGATTTATTGACTATAGGTTGATAATCCACCACGAAGGTGGTTTATAGTACACCAAAAAGGAGGGTCGTTTATAGATAATAGGTTGATAATCAACCAGGAAAGTGATTGAGTGTCGATGATAAGGTTGATAATCGACCACGAAGGAGGTCGATCCAAAGGAGGTTGATTCACCAGTCGATTAATCGAAACAACAACAGAAGAAAATTAGACATTTTATCCTTTTTTTAATTCTTAATGCGATAATAGGGTCATCCACCGAACTGAAAAACTTTTTCTCCATTGAAGGCTTAAGAGGAGTCATTTAACCGGATCATCCTCTAGTATGTCAATTAAATTGTCATATCTGCAGATTCAATATTCTTGTCTAAATATGAAATTGATGCACTAGATAAAAACACATGGTTATCACTGGACAACAAAAGCTATATCAACTTTGCCGTTAGCAGGATGATGCTTGCAACTTCTAGGATATTTGATTGATGTTTTTTTTTCCCACTGCGGTTGTACAAGAATGTAGTCTAAGTTTTGGCTGTAGTTGAGGAATGACCAAATACACGTTCAAATGCTTTGAATACCTTATTGAATATAGCAAAGATCATTTAACCAAAAATAAATAGTACTTGTAGCATGAAAAAAGGATGAACTCCATATGATTGATCAAATAAGTACCATACCAAACATTAAAAAACTAAAAATAAAGTTGCATAGCAATGCTGGCTAATGGAAGATTAATAATTTTGCACTGGTATATATCAAACTACAACATAACAGAGAATAAAACAACCGAAGTGTTATTAAAAACTTGCAACAGATAAAAAGGATCAATAGTTTCTGCACACATAAATCTCACCAAGATCCCAAGATAAATACTTTCTGCATAGCACCAAAGAATTTGCAGGCAACATCCATTGTAAGGATTTCAGGTTTTCACTTAGTCAGGCATGATTTAACATGACACTGCATATACGCAAGAGGGTGCATAGCTGGCTGAGATGCACTGTAATGGCCACGCTCTCGAACTCCGCGACCTTGCACTTGCCTTTACATTCCCCAAAGGAATCGCCCTCTACCAATTGAGGCTATGCACCCTCTTGCGTACAATACCTGAGTATGTCATGACAAGTCATGCCTGTTCCATGGGGGCCCATCAGTCGGTCCATGGCAGGGGGGGCCCACGGGTCCTTACACCTATACTACCAGCAAAAGATGAGATTGAAACAACAAGATTAATAGCTTATTTATTAGAACATGCGAAATTGATTCTGACAAATACTGCAGTTCTTGCTAATAATGAAGTAGTAGAAAGAATACAGCTTATAAACAAAAGGAATTGACATGAACTTATTGGTCCTGGTTAGATTCATATGAATTCTAACACCTCCAAGCCTCACTGTCTTAACATTGGGCAGCATGGATAACGGAGGTCTTAAAGAACAGTTGAGCAAGGAAACATGCCAAACCATTTGCTTGATCTCTTGCTCGGATATCGAAATCCAAATATGAGAAAACACGTCCGTAAAGCCAAGTAGAGAAATGACTAAAAGTTACGGAGTAAAGAAAACTAAAAATAAAGAGCAAACCGTCCTTAAACAGAAATGACGACTCCGATCACACAAACACAGGATAACTGCAACAAGTGAGCTTGTCACCCCAAGTAAATCAAATTTGAAGGATAAGGTAACAGACAGGTTTCACAACCCACAAACAAATAAAACCCCTGAAAATATGTCAGAATAGCAGCTCGAATGCATCATTAGTTATAGATCAATTAGTTCAAGGCATCTTTTTTTTTTTTTGGATATTGCTACTTCTGAAATTGTTTCTTTAACATCA
>NC_081349.1:27196560-27211223 GCF_029784015.1 Lycium ferocissimum | reverse complement strand
AACATCATGGTTGTTTAACAAAAATATAAATTTTAATTAGGTGAAAAAAGGTCACTTTTAAGGAAGTCAAACCAATGAGAAAATTAAGAGGAAATTTTAGATGTTTACATAATTTGTGCGTCATGAAAGGAAAAAATCAATTAAAAGACTAATGTTTATGACAATCCTTTCAAATCTATTATACATATTGTTTTTCTTTTCTTGCCGCTGATCTGTATATTGCCGTTATGAAAATATAGCGTCGACCAAACGCTAGCTTTAGATTTAGAAAATCTTATAACCTTCCCTTTCTTAATTCTACATAATTTACTATTTGTGGTCTTGTGAATTAAGTTTTGAAGTAGTTGAGGGGATTAATTAATTTGTTTAAGAGTGATACACCCAAAGAGTTATATAAGCGAAAGTAGTGAAACAGCAAGTTATACTCTCACTTTTCCTTCTCCGGCGAATTTGTCCCATCATTTTAATTTCTTCCAACTATGAGTTCCAACAACAAAGGTGCCTGGAAGTCTTCTGATTCATCAGCAAAGCCGAAAGCTATCTCTGAAACAAGTATAGTTGATGAGATAAATGTAGGTGTTGGAGAATTGGGCTTCAACTCTGAACAAAATGATGGATGGGTTTTGTATGCTAGAAAGTCCAAGAACAAGGACTGAAGCAGCAGTTCTGGGAAGAAGCCATGGATTCCTCAGAATCCCATTTCAGAATCTTGGGGAAACAAGAATATTACTTGGGGTCATCCAGATATTATCCAGAAATTGAGATTCCGTGACAATGTTTGATCATCTTCTAATTCCCCTGTCCCTGTTGATGATGTTAAGGCCTATGAGTCTGATGAATCGGATTTGCCTGATGACGATAGTGATGAAAATGAATTTTTGAGTGATGCCAACTTTGATGATCACTCAGATGTGAAAGAAATGAGCTACGAGGCACGCAAGAAAAGTCGTTGGTTCAAGAAACTTTTTGAATGTCTCGACAGTTTGACTATTACTGAGATTAATGATCCTAAACGATACTAGCACTGCCCTGCCTGCAAAGGTAGTCCAGGTGCAATTGTGTGGTTTACAGGGTTGCACTCATTGGTGTCCCGCACAAAAATGAAAGGTGGATCAAGGATTAAATTACAAAGAGAGCTCCCTCAACTTTTGGAGGAGGAGCTGCGTCAGAGGGGAACTTCTATTGTACCTCCAGGTGAGGTGTACAGAAGTTGGGATGGCATCGAATCCAAAGATAAGGAAATAGTGTGGCCACCAATGGTGATTATCATGAACACGGCTTTTGAGAAAGATGATAATGACAAGTGGATTGGAATGGGAAATCAGGAGCTGCGCGACTATTTCAGCTCTTCTGCTGCTGTCAAGAATGTTCGACATTCATATGGTCCACGAGGCCATCGTGGCATCAGTGTATTGGTTTTTGAGGCCACTGCCGTGGGATACATGTAGGCTCTGCATCTCAGTGAGCAGTTTCCTAAAGAAGGAAGAGATAGAGACGCGTTGGAATGTAATCCAGTTCACTTTTATCCTGGGGGATATGTAAGCTTTATGGTTACATGGCAGAGAAAAGAGACATGGACAGCTTCAACCAGCATTCACATGGGAAATCAAGGTTGACGTTCGAGATGAAGCCGTATAATGAAAGTGTTCGAAATCCAACAAGGCAGATGTCGGAGGATAATGAACTGCTCATATGGTTCAAGAACCAAGCCGCTAAGAACCAAAAGTAAGCTAAAGCTCTTGAAGAAACTCTTGGTCTGGTAAATGAAAAGCACCGTCAGACCGTGGAAGAGAACATGATCATCAGGCTGAAAACCAAGATGCACTATGATTAGAACAAAGAAGAGATGGAGTATCAAGAGCAATTTTTCAAGAATCAGTTCAAAATGATTTACGATGCCAGGATTGTTGAGGAGGACAAATTTGAGCAGATATAGCAGGAACAGCATGAGATATTCAAGCAATATTTTGCAAATGCTTCCTCAACTATTGAGGATTATCGAGTTAGGGTAAGGAAAGTTTAGAAATTTATCAAACTCCAAGTTAAAGAAATGAAAGCATTTGTGCAAGAGAAGGAAAGTCTGATAAGAGCTCATGAAGAGAGAAAACGCAAACTCTGGGAAGAGGAGATGGCACTGGAGGAGAAATTTGACCTCGACCTGGCTAAGCTGATGGAGAAGTACTCCCCAAAGCAATCTGAGCAGGTATAGAGTACTACTTCTGCTGAAGTTGCGATGCTCCACAAACTTTTATAGTCTAGTTTGACCATGTGTTATGTTGATGCTAAAGAAACTGTTACATCCGTGTTTTCATGCGTTGGAGAGCGTGCGAGTTAAATGACATTAGTAATGGAAGCGAGGTTACCCCTCAAGCATATAGGTGGTTAGAGTGATGGTACAGATGTATCCTAAGGATTAGAAGTTAAACCAAGCGAAAAAAATAAGTTTCGTCGAGGTTCGAAATTTATTTGAATGAAATACGGTCCAAGCTATAACATCCCGTATTTTTGGACCAGGAAATTGAACCGTCCAACATGAGCAAATTTTACTGAGGCCATAGGATTTGGTCATATTCAAGCATAAAAATCAAGAACTCGGTGTATACAAGGAATGAAGTCCCGAAATGATTTAAGATGGAAAAGTGTGACGATGATTGCAAATAATATTTTATGTGTATGTGGGCTATGGACTAGAGTTCTACCGCATGATTTATGATAATGAGTATATGAAGTGTGTTAGAAGTGATTAAAGTTAAGTGAACTCAGATCAGGAAATTAATTAAGATTATTGGATAATTATTATGTGGACCTGTCCACGTGTATCAATCATAAGTGGGCAACAAGTGTATGATATGTATGCTCATGAGGCTATGTGGCAACACTAGTGATATCTTAATGAAAAGACTTTACAAATATATTGTTTCACTTTCTTGATATTCCCTATGATATAAGGGAGGCAGCAATCTGATTTTTGTTGATAGAAACAACGTTTTCTCCATTATCTAAAGAGATAAATTATATTTCCTCTCAAATAGATTTGAATTGGTCAACTTGATACCAATTTGAGATCTGAACGTTCATAAGACTATATGTATAATTGAGCAACTCTTTTTCACGAGGAGTAGAAGTAGGCAGCAACGTGAGTCCCAATTTTGCCGAAGCACGGTAAATTTTTTTCTCAAGAACAACATATGGGTTTTGCTCACCGCTTCGATCTCGTTGTTCCGTTTGGTCGTGTTATTGAATCCGGAATTTCTTCGAAGTGAAGTAAGATTGAAGAAGAGTAGTTCTTGGCATATAAGGTAAAAATTCTCCTATTCTTGATATATTTAAGTTCTCCCGGTCATAGCTAAATTGTGAGATGGAAAATACGAAATTAATTGCGAGAAATTGGATAAGTTATTGTTGTTGTTGTGTGGGCTAATTTACCGTATATTTTTGGGTTGTGTTGTAGCTGGAAATTGTTGGAGTAACTTAAGTATATTGATGTTGTTGTCATTAATATGTATTTCGAATGAAAGAAAAATTGGAGAAGTGTGTTAGATAATCGTATTCGGGCTTGTCGCTCGTCGTGAGATATTGATGACTTGTTGTTGATATATTGTGCCTAGTTGTTGATGTTGTACTTGTTGTGTTTCTCTGGTCGTTGTTGTTGATATGTGGAGTTGGAGGAAGTCAATGTTATAGGGGAGATGCTGCCCGTTTTGTTTTAGGATAAGTTTAATTTTCGTTATACGATTAAGAGAATCGTTTGTATAATTAACGATAGTATCATTGTTGTTAGATATAGATCGTGGAGCAGATACGAGTTGAATTCTTGAGCGTTAAGCTAGGACCAATATGTTAAGGCTCTGTTTTCTTTCATTTGGCATGATCCTTACGATACGAACGAGCAGCAAACATATAAACCCCAAAAGTGACTCCCGCTCTTAGACACATTAGGGGGATTATGACTTACCGAAATGCTACCTTGTTATATATTATTCATGTCTATGATTCTAACGGCTTTACTTATTAGAACATTATTGCTCCATAACGACACTTGAAATCCTTATGTCCTTACATCTATTCAAAAGGTTCCATAATGATTCTATGAGTCTCTTATGCATTCATATATATATATATATATATATATATATATATATATATATATATATATATATATATTCATTATATTACTTGATACGAAACATGTTATAGTCGGCCGGGTGAAACCAACAATATGCACAGACATGTTTCTTTCTTTACCGAGCCGTGTTGTAGGCGGCCGGGTAGGCACGTAGCTGTGCACCTAGATGTATTTCTTTCTTTACCAAGCCGTGTTGTAAGCAGCCGGGTAGGCACGTAGCTGTGCATTGCCACTGATCAGTTGGGCAGAGATGATGTTATGATGATGAGCTCACCCCGCGTGAGGATTTATTATTGTTATATGATATGATATATGCCTCCGCGGTGAGGACTGATTTTACGGGCATGCATTACATTTATGTCATGATTATGGTCACCCTCAGTGGCCTCGTTCAGAGTTTCAGGTTGTCTATACATCTTTTCTCATGTTATCTGTATCTCTTATGCTTATGTTATGTTTATGATTACTGCCTTACATACTCGGTACATCCTTCGTACTGACACATTTTGTGCGCTGTGATCATGCCCACAGGTACGGTAGATGGATTGTTGTACCTTTCTCAGTAGGATACCAAAGTTCAGCAGGGATGTTCGCACTCCATTCTCCGGAGTTGCTGGTCAGAGTCATTAAATAGGATGCATGCATATATATATACAGAGTATGGCTATGGGTACGTCGGGGCCACTGTCCCGACCAGTTGATGCATATTAGTGCTCTTAGAGGCTTACAGACTATCAGTCAGTGTGCAGGTATTGTGTTTGGCCTTGCCGGCCTTCTGACTAGTTGTCTTTCTTGGTTGTGGCCTTGTTGGCCCTAGTTATGCATATATGTGTTGTTGGGCCTTTTCTGCTTTCAAGTTGTTATAATATACTTCTTACTATTGTTATTCAGCAGCCTCGTCGGCCTATGTTTCACGTTACAGAGTTTAGATATCACAGTTGGTTCGCTCGGCCCTTCGGGTGCCGGGTGCCGGCCACACCCCCAAGGTTGGGGTGTGACAGAAACGATTCTAGTAGCTTTATCCAAAAACTATTAATATATGCCTTGAACAAATGATGCACTCGAGTTGCTATTTAGACATTTTCAAGAGTTTTATTTGTTTTCGGGTTGTGAAACCTGTCTGTCACCTTTATGTTTGATCACTTAAACATATGGCTTTCCATGGTAATTGAAAGATTCTTCAATTTATCTTTGCTCATTCCTTTCTCATTATTACTTAGTCTACTGAAATTGTTTATGATCAACTTGATACAAGTATGCTACTTTTGTGAGAGAGCAATGGACATTTGATCTATCCTCTACCAGTAATGTTTCAGTATGATTCCATTAAAAAAGTACTTACTGAAGACTTGAAAACTATAAACACTGCCTAACAACTGATGACTTTATGCACAACCACGAGAAAGGCTCACTCCATCTTTTTGGATCTTGATAAGTTTAATATGTGTTTCTCCTCTTTTTCTCCGTTGGAAAATGTTAGCTTACGAAGCAAAGGCTTTACCTTATTTCTCTGTACTCTTTTGTATGAGTTAGTTTTCTTGGGTATGTGCATACGTTCAGTAATTGGTATTGGGTTTTGGTGTAGCTATTAGTGTGATAATTACTATTTTCTTTTGGTATCCCACCTGATGTCTGCAGGGGCGGAGCCAGTAAGGACCAATGGGGTACATTCAACCCCTCTTCGGCGAAAAATTGCACTATATGCATAAGGTGAAAATTATTTTTTTTATGTATGTATAGTAGATATTGAACCACCGTGGCTTCTTCGTTTGTCTACTTCTTTATATTTTTGAACCTCCTTAGTTAAAATCCTGGCTCTGCCACTAGGTGTTTGGTACCCAAAAAGGGGTCGACTAATCCGGATTCGTGCCAGAAGTCCCACTTTGGGGTAAAGTGTATCCTACCAAAGATGACTTCATTCTCGGGGCTCAAACCCGAGACCTCTGGCTCTAACATAATATGTTGAAGTACACTTAGTACTGCTAAATATGACATTTTTTAGTAGTACTATTCAAGCACCGTTGCAGCTTTAAATTTCTGTTGAAGTTGGGATGCTCCACAAACATTTATATTCTGGTCTGACCGTGTGTTTTGATGATGTTAAAGAAACAATTTCGAGTAGTAATATCCAAAAAAAAAAAAAAAAAAAGATGCCTTGAACTAATTGATCTATAACTAATGATGCATTCGAGCTGCTATTCTTACATATTTTCAGGGGTTTTATTTGTTTGTGGGTTGTGAAACCTGTCTGTTACCTTATCCTTCAAATTTGATTACTTGGGGTGACAAGCTCACTTGTTGCAGTTATCCTATGTTTGTGTGATCGGAGTCGTCATTTCAGTTTAAGGACGGTTTGCTCTTTATTTTTAGTTTTCTTTACTCCGTAAATTTTAGTCATTTCTCTACTTGGCTTTATGGACATGTTTTATTATATTTCGATTTCGATATCCGAGTAAGAGATCAAGCAAATGGTGTTGGCATGTTTCCTTGCTCAACTGTTCTTTAACACCTCGTTATCCATCTTTTAGTTTTAAGACAGTGAGGCATGCAGGTGTTAGAATTCATATGAATCTAACCAGGACCAACAGAAGTTCATGTCCATTCCTTTTGTTTAAAAGCACTTATTCCTTCTACTACTTCATGTAATGCAAGAACTGCAAGTATTTGTCCAATCAATTTCGCATGCTATAATAAGTAAGATATTAATCTTCTTGTTTCATTCTCATCTCTTGCTGGTAGTATAGGATTATGTTGCCTGCAAATTTTTTGGTGCTATGCAGAAAGTATCTATCTTTGGATCTTGGTGAGCTTTATATGTGCTATTGATCATTTTTACCTGTTGCAAGTTGTTAGTAACACTTCGGTTGTTTTATTCTCTGTTATGCTGTAGTTTGATATATACCAGTGCAAAATTGTTAATCTTCCATTAGCCAGCATTGCTATGCAACTTTATTTTTAGTTTTTTAATGTGTTTGGTATGGTACTTATTTGATCAATCATATGGAGTTCATCCTTTTTTTCATGCTACACAAGTACTATTTATTTTTGGTTAAATGATCTTTTGCTATATTCAATAAGGTATTCAAAGCATTTGAACGTGTATTTGGTCATTCCTCAACTACAGCCAAAACTTAGACTACATTCTTGTACAACCGCAGTGGGAAAAAAGAAACATCAATCAAATATCCTAGAAGTTGCAAGCATCATCCTACTAACGGCAAAGTTGGATATAGCTTTTGTTGTCCAATGACAACCATGCGCTTTTATCAAGTGCATCAATTTCATATTTAGACAAGAATATTGAATCTGCAGATCTATCACAATTTAATTGATGGAGTCTTTGTTTTTCTTTTTTTTTTTCTTTTTTTTTTTTTTTTTTTTTTTTTTTTTTTGGGTTTAATTCTAGATACTAGAGGATGATCCCGTTAAATGACCCCTTCAGTTAGGTGGATGACCCTTTTATTGCATCATAGAATTAAAAAAGGATCAAATGTCTAATTTTCTTCTGCTGTTGTTTCGATTAATCGACTGGTGAATCAACCTCCTTTGGATCTACCTCCTTCTTGGTCGATTATCAACCTGATCATCGACACTCAACCACCTTCCTGGTTGATTATCAACCTATTATCTATGAACGACCCTCCTTTTTGGTGTACTATAAACCACCTTCGTGGTGGATTATCAACCTATAGTCAATAAATCGACCTCCTTCGTGGTTGATCATCAACCTGCTATTAATAATAACCTCCTTCTTGGTCGTTTATCAGCCCATGATTGATAAGCAACCTCTTTCATGGTCGATTATCAACCTCATTCTTAGTGGGGGAAAAAATTCATCTGTGTGAATGGTTAAGTAGTAGGAACATCAACCTATGGTCGACAATCGACCTCTTTGGTTGATTAAGGTCATTTCCTTAATCTCAAACTCAAGGGAAGAACAAAAAAGGGAAAAACACTTGTAATAGTAAAGAAGGCATCATATTGAAGCTATCCTTCCTGTGTAACAACAATTTCTTGTTCCATCAGTCCTTATAAACAGTAATATACAACAACCATCTGGCAAAGCGGATGTACAGCTCAGGATACGGGTTGGCAGAACCCAGAAACTTTGATCTAATATCATGTATTTGTTTAAAATTATCATTTAATATGTACTCCCTCTGTCCCATAATTATTAACGTAGACCCCAATAATTTAAAACAGCTAAAATTCTGAACCCTCAAATTTCAAATCTTGAAACCGTCTCAGGACTCACTCGTGCATATTACAAAGCTAGCGATAAAAATTTGTGATATTATATTGACCAAATATATGTTTGTTTGCCATTCATTTGGTAAGTTAGAGCAATGTGTTAGTCTGTATACTTCTTCTTGGTTTTTTGCAAGAAGAAACTATTACTATCCTTGTAATATCGGTCAGAAATTGAACTATTGACCACAGAGGCACAAATACTGGAAACTTGTTCTTGCTTTGCTTTTAAATTACTGGAATTATCAAGATCCTTTCAGCATTTGTGATTGAAAACCCTGACGATTAATCAAGATTTCTAGTGAAATTCTGACGATCACCGTAACTTGTTGATAGAGATTTTAACAACACGTTTTTGCTTCAAAATTGATCCAAGTTGTTCCTAATCTACTCCGAATTTGATATCCAGTCTTCTAATGCAGTCCCAACAATTTTCAATTGTTAGATTCAACTCAGATCTTTTAAAAAATCATTTTGTTTACTTCTATAAACAAGCTCAATAAAACAAACAATGACGTTCTTCGAGTTTCTTCAAGCAAAATCAATCCAAAATATCACAAATAAGCAATGAGCAGGAGGAAGTGGAAAATGAGGAGAAATTGTTGAAGAATGTATATGTTTGCACAATTTCTTAATGGGGTCGAAAATTAAATACCAGCCTTTCAAAAGAATATTCCACGTAGCTCTTGATCTTAATTATAGTACTAACTAATTCCGGATACAATTTTTTTTTTTTGAGTTAACAAAGTACGTCAAACCTCTCTATGGCAAAAGATTATTGGTTTCAAAATTTTTTGGTGGATAGAGAATAGTTGTTATTACACATATAACATCATTTGACATTTAAATAATAATTGGCTCTTATAGACAAAAAAGATGCATAAAATCTAATTTTTATTTGTTATGGTTATAAAAAACAACAAAATTATTTAAATTTTAAATCTCAAAGATATGCATACTTCACTAACTAAACATTAAGGAAAGTTAATACAATTTCAATAAATTCATAAAGCTGAATGTATAAAGTTTTAAGCTCTAAAGCACACATTTTAAATTTACTTGAAAATTAAATTCTTTATGGAAGAAATTTATAATTGTAGCTTGTTTCACATATTTCAACCTCTTAGTGGTGATATAACAATTGAATTGACAAAGATTTGCGTCCAAACTTTCGGAAAACGAGTATCCAATTGTTTTCCCTTGAAGGAAATCTAAGAGTTGAACCGTTAAATCTTCTATCCCGTACCAAGTAACAATAGGTTCGGGTTCTTCCTCAAGACTTTCATCGTATCAAATTAAATATTTGATCAAATAGCTATACTTATTATTGGTTATCATAGATATTCATTTGTTATGGGAAGTGATTTTTACAAAAGAGTCTTCGTTATAAAGTTGATACCGTCTTTGTTATAGATAAAATGTGCTATAGATAAGTAAAATATAACATAAAAAATCGGTTCCAAAAAATCTTAACAATATAGAGAGGTGATGTTATACGTACGTCGTTATATATATAGCGGTCTAACTGTATGTATAATTTTGGGAAAGTGTTGATTGACTGCATTATACTAGATATTTAAAATTCATTTCTACTCAACTATGTAGTGATTGGATAACGTTTTCCCATTTTAAAGCGTACATCAACAAAATACTACTCCCTCCGGATCAAAAAAAGAGTCCACTTAGCCTTTTTTTTTTTTTGGATAAAAAAAAAGAGTCCACTTAGCAAATCAAGAAAGAATTAGCAAATCAAGAAAGAATTAACCTTGCTTTTCCATATTTGCCCCTATTAAGTGTTATATGATCAACTCCCAATGCCTATTTAATTAGGGGTAGTTTAGTCAAATTACCTATTTTTGTCATGGAGTTAGTATTTTAACTTACGGGTGTACAAATGGCTTGTGACTCTTTTTTTTGATCCGTAGGGTGTAGTAAATTCCATGTAATATAATCACAATCAAATTAAGAGCCCGTTTGGATTGGCTTATAGGTTAAAGGCTCGTTTGCGAACTTATGTTTCGAAAAAATAAGTTAAAATAGTCCAACTTATTTTTTTTGGCTTATAAAGTTCGTTTTCGACTATAAGTCGCTTTAGATAAACTAAGTTAAATGGGTAATTATTTTTTTTCGGCTTATTTTAAGCACAAAATGACTTTAACTCGGCCACCAAACACTCAAAATAAAACAAACATAAATTTATAAGCCAATCAAATGGCTCTAAGTGTACTTACCACTTAACCGACCAAACAAGCTTACTTCAAGTATTAGCAATCTCTTTAATTACCATATTATAGAATTTAGCATGTTAATTTAACGGTATAGTTTCTTAGTACATATTTTGCAATAACCAATTGCACCTTTACTAGAAAATTAAAATTCCCATAGTCTTGTTTTTACTAAATTAACCACACAGGAAAATTTCAAACTTACACGTTATCTCACATGCGTACGTTCAAGGAATTAATATCCCTTACATTGATATGATAAAAAACAAAAATATATTATTAAACCATAGATAGAAAAGAATTAAAATCATCCGAAATTCAAAAATTTCTTTTTGATTACCCCCCTTAACTCTTAAGATTTCACTCAAATTTCAATGTGTATAGTCCTTCCCCAAAAAAAAATTCTCAAAACCTTTTAGTTACTTCACCATTAGTAAAACTCAATTCCCATAGTCTTGTTTTTACTAAATTAACTGCAAAGGAAAATTTTTGAACTTACACGTTATCTCACATACGTACATTGAAGGAATTAATTTCCTTTACATTGATATGATTAAAAAAAAAATTACTATTAAAACATAGATATAAAAGAAATTAACATCATCCGAAATTAAAGATTTTCTTTTTGAGTACCCCACTTAAGATTTCACTCAAAATTCAATGTATATAGTCCTTCCCCAAAAAAGAAATATTTCTCAAATTACTTCACGGCTTCACCATTAGTTAAACTCTCGCACTTCTCCATGCACTTATATTCTCCATGCACTTATATTCATGCACAATAGTCATATATATAAACTCCCACGTAGAACCCCATCTATTCTTCAAATGAAAAAGCATACGTAAACACTAGAAGAATTTCAGGAAAACATTCTCAATGGCTTATTCGACTAATTCTAAAACCCTACATTTTTGCTCATGGAAATTCACGTGCTTGATTCTTACACTATCTCTTGTTCTTGGCTGGGTGCTTCAGCAGTGAGATCAATGGCCACGACAACAACGACGAATACGAAAAGGAAGCTTCTGAATGTTCTCAGAACCTTTGAAACATTACAGTGAGAAGAAAGAATTTAATAAGAGTGATTTATCTCCATATGCTACCAAAAGGAGTTCCTATTCCTCCTTCTGCACCATCAGATAGACACAATTATGTGAACTCTTATCCTTAAAAGTGAAATGCATTATAAGAATTATGTTATTATAGTTTGATTTGGAGGAGATTTCATATGATATATATATAATATTATTATGGATTGGTTGAAGAGCTCATATTTATATATAGTTATTGAACAAATTAAGGAGTTCATTGATCTTTGATACTTACAGTTTGTGTTGAGTTTATATGCATATGAAATTCAATTAATTATAAAGAAACTGTTTTAGTTATTTGTATTCCCCTTGATTTCTTTTTTTGTAATGTAATAGATATTGTTGTGACACTGGCCTCATTAGTATATGGATTTGCTAGTAGATAATAATTCAAAGAAATTTTAAAAAGTTTAATTACCAAGTGCAAATACCAAACATTTCAGAAAAAAAATTAAAATTGTGGGGCAAATTACAAAGTTGAATAGTACATCAAGGGATATTAAGTGGAGGCGCTAGACATTTACCTCAAAATCCATCAATTTTACCTTTTCTTTTTGTCTATTATTAATTTGAGTAAATTTGCAAACTTGTTCAAACTGAGATAGTAATTGTATTCATTTAAACAAATTAAAGGGAGAAAACCTATGATTATGTTCTTTGTGGGCAAATCAATATAGCCTAATTAAGATGTTTAGGCCCCGTGGGTGCAATAAATATTTACCCGTTAAGTTATTTAATGAAGTAATAATATACATTAATTATCTAAATAATAGTTTTGTATATTCAGACACATATCATGTATCCACTTGTTTAATGTAAACACCTAATAGGGGTAAGTTTTTACCTATGGGTGTTAGGAGGAAAACGAAGAGATAGGAAGAAATTTTTAATAGCAATAAATATTTTTGCTAAATATAGCTTGTACCTCTTAAGATTTACTATCAAAATACAAACGAGAGCTAGTAATTAAAACACCTAAGACTTTCGCGTCTCACTACTGGGAATGTTAAGATCACTCACCTTATCCATAAAGAAAGAAGGCATATATGATACATGCCACCCTTTTTTTACGATATTGTCACTTATTAAACTATAGCTTCAAGTTAGTGATGCAAGAACATACCATTAAAAGTATGAATCTTTACGCGTAAGAATGAATATAAGTGATTAATTCAAATATATTAACCCAAAAAAAAGTTGACCATGCAAAGGAAGTGACTAATGAACGGGATACTTTAGCTTATGCTAAGCTGAAACCTTCCTTCAATAAATCCATATAAAAGCGAAACACCCCTAAACAAAATTTAAATCGAGGCTAACCATTGAGCCCACTATGGCCTCGCGAGGCAGCACCCACCCCAAAATGAAAATAAAATTATAATCACAAAATTAAAGCAAATTACATGCTACAACAAGTAACAATGACCTTATGGTGTAAAGAATTACATTTTCGAATACTAGTTGAGCTCTTTGAAAATTATGTGTGTTGTATTGTACATCATATACAAAAAGGTGCAAATTTTGATGGAGATGCAGAAACAAAAAATTGCGCAGATTTTTGGTGGTCTTTTCATTCTCATATTTCATACTATTTTTAAGTTTTCATTTCTTCAGGTTTTATACCTAAAGTTTATGGCCCGAACCCCCGCTCAAAAGATAAATTTAAAAAAATAAAAATAAAAAATCATAATAATAAAAAAAGCGCAAGACAAGGCTTAGGTACAGATGGATCCAGATACTTGTTAAGGAATAACAAAGAGGCCAAAAGCTAATCTTATAATTATGCCTTATGCAAACTTTTCGTTTCTTAACTAAAAGTCCGCCCGTAAGGTAGAACTTTTCTTTAAGACATAGTTTAGTTATGCCTTATGGGGCAGACTTTTAGTTAAGACATATTAAAAGTATGCCCCATATGGCATAACTTTTCCTTAAGACATAGACTTTGCCTTACAAGACAAACTTTTAATTATGCCTTTAAAAAAAATTCGCCTTTATGAGGTACATATTTTTGTTATGTTTTGCGTGTTAGCGTACTTTTTAGTTAAGGTACAACTAAAAAGTATGCCCCTACGGCGGAACTTTTCCTTAAGCATAAAATTTCCTCTTATAAGGCGGAATTTATAATTACGCGAAATCGCATAACTTTAGTTATTCCCTAAGAAGTGAATGGCGTAGGTCCAAGATACACGCAACTCAAGCCTTGCTTACGAATTTTTTTTTTAATTTATGTTCGAGCGGGAGTTCCGCAAACCTTAACCTCACGATTTCTAAGGCGCGGTTTCGCATTGCAACGCAAGGCCAAAAAATTAAAGACCAACATTTTGAGGGACAAAAACTAAAGACCATCCTAAAGCCAAAGGACAATCCTCGCGAATTGCCCATGCAGAATTAGAATAAGGCCCAAAAAATGTTTCCTTACGTAGCCAGGATGTACCCCAAACATTTTTTTGCACGGGGAGTGCCCCTTCTTTTTTGGGCTTCGTCTTTATATTTTGCCCCTCATTTATGTCTTCTTTAATTTTTGCCCTTGCCGCCCGTTTAATGAAAGTTTTTTGACGAAATTACCCTTACCCCATTAAAACTCTTTCTATTTCGTCATTCGCTCTTTTCTTTTCTTTTTTGCTTTCTTTCCTCCTCTCTTTTGTGTCTATCTCATCCGTTCTAAAACTTAGGTACGAATTTGGATCTTTTGCTCGTTTCAATATTTGTTTTTATGTTAAATTGTTGCTTGTTGAATTGATATCTTTGTCTTCGGCCATTTTTATATTTAATTGATCCTTTTTATTTAAAATTATAGTGTTTTGTTATAGTTGTCCTCTACGATTTTTTCAACTTTAGTTTCGTTCCCCATGTATATATTTTGATTTTTTTGAATATCGTATTATGAATGTCGTAATATATTTTAGCCGATTTTGATATGCGTTTTGGTTTTCTCTTTGTTGAATCTTTGAAGTTTTGCCCCCTTTTTATTT
>NC_081349.1:27147728-27196460 GCF_029784015.1 Lycium ferocissimum | reverse complement strand
AGAGACCCTTAAAATTTACCCATTTATATTGTATTTTAATTTTCTTATTAAGTTATTTTTTCGTCATCGTATCATTATTTAATTGTTGCGAGGATGTAATTAAAGTCTAAATTGCGCGCTTTTCACTTTTGATGCGGCGCTTGTGCCGGATTCTCCAAAAATATGCTACTTTTGGAAATTCCTACATGCATCCGTTGACATTTTTAAATAGTCTGAGCAACATAGATTAAAGTAGCTTATATGCATGAATGGATTTTTCTTTCTTTATGAAAATGAATTTTTCAATTATATTTCATTATTATAGGGTTAATAGCACTTTTGGTCTCTTAGTTATTGATAAATTATGATTTAAGTGCATATTTAACATTCAATTATTTGAAATGTGCACTTTTGATTTCTTCCTTGTGAATATTCACAAAATTTTCTAAAATATTAACCACTTCACCATTTATTACTCATGTCTTATGTACTTATGTTAAATTTATGTCTTCCCATCTACATATTTGAGGGGTAACGTGCGCCTAACAATAATCTAAATATAACATATTTCTATAGGTGAAAAAAATAAAATAAAATACACATTTTAATTAATTAAAGATTAAATATGTTAAGTCTCATATCACAAGGACTAAAATTCGAACTTAGCCATAAATGAGGGATTATATTTTTTATTGAGAGACTCGAGGATGTAGTGGTCAATCTTAGTAGTTTCTACTCCATGGTTATTTATTTATTTATTTATTTTATTTTATCATCTAGTGGTGCTTGGGCATATCAGCTTTTCTTGACCAACTAATTTGCCAGGAATTATTTGTACATGTAAAAAGCGCTGATCTGAAGTTTTGATGGTGACAACTTAAAGTGGTTTTTGAATTATAGGGAGTGGGTCACTGATTCGTTTGTCATATCTCCCGAGAATCAGTTTTGAAGTTAATTGTGAAGCTTCTTGGTGGATTGATGGCTTTGGGATACACAATTGCAGCAATACTCAAAAAGAAGTAGTCACGTATTTTCTGATGAAAAGGTCTGCGTGAAAATTGATTGGCTAGAACAACTGAACCGGCATTATGTTCAGGTAGTAGACTTGTTTTACTCTCTCCTCCTTGCTAAGATAGATACATGCTAAATCCTTGTCATTTTTTGTTAACTCTCTGTTGGAAATGACGCCAAGCTAGAAACTAATCCCTGCTAATTTGCAAAGGCCCTTGTGAGTATTTATTTTTCTCTTTTTATCTTGAAGAAGAGTAAAGTCATTCAATTTGTAGCTTCTGATCTTTTAATTACCAATTACAGAGAATATAACTGACAAGGAAGGGGTGTGTTATTTCAAGACTTTGATGTCCACTACATTAGTTGAGGATTGGATTCTCCTTGTTGATCTTTAATAATTCAGATTGATCTAGTTGTCTCTTAGGATCAGGTAGGAATATTGTTCTTTAAACTTCTAATATGCTAGATTTTCTCACTTTGCCAAGGTCCAAGGAAGAGATCGCCTTATTGTAAAATCTGTTGCTGATAAGCTGGGACTGGAGGGTTCATACACTCTGCGTAATATTGAGCAAATACAGCTAGAGAAGCTTGTGAATGAAGTAATGGTATGCTAGCTTCCATAGCTTTTCATAACGTTTGTCTCTCTCTGCATGGCTTTCTGTCACTTAGTAGATATATCGCAGGCACTACCAGATGATTTGAAAACAAAGCTTAGCTTAGATGAAGATCTTGTCTCAGCCCAAAAGAAGCCTCTCTCGAGCCTCAGCAGATAAGTAGCATGGAATAAAATTTAAGAAGGTACTTGCCTATCCATTTTCCCTATCAACCAGTCAGAGAGGTTGATCTTTATCAGCAATTGATGTATCATCCTCTACCTCTATCAATTCCTCTCAGAGCTTCTGTTTCTGAGGTAAAAGACACCATTGAATAATGGTCACGCAGAAAAAAAAAAAAAAAAAAAAGGAGGGGGGGGGGGGGGGGGTCATACGACGGATTTCATCAATAAGCTGGAAAAATATCTGCCCATGCCAATAATTGCTTGTGGCTCAATGGCTTTAATAGAAGGCTGCTTAGCTTATGTGTATATGCGCCTATGTGTCATTCTGTTTGATGTGTAGATTGAATAGATCGGCTCCCAGATTTTAACTTGTTTGATTAGGTATTCAACTCCTTATTGGTTTGTACATAAGCAAGTCATTCTTGGCATTCTATATTCAAGGAACTTCTCTGACTTGGCTGGGTGTCCTGCCAGAGAAACCGTATCCTTATACTGAACAGATGAGCAGATTCGGCATTTTCTTAGTCATTAGCAACTGCATTATTCTTTTCCCTTCGTTTCATTGTTAAGTATGTTAAAGTTTAGGTAAAATATGCAAGGCATACCATTGGATGCTACGGAATGGTTGAGTTGTGTAGACTTTGACTGGTATATTTGGATATGTCCAAGACAGGAATTTAAAGAACATTAATTTTAAATGGAAGTTTTTTCAGAAACTTGCATGGATCTCCATCCTTATTGGCACAAAACCTTTGATGGTGGTGTGGAGATGGGTGGGAGCCCCAGCAGGTGTTGCATTCTCTGTTGCATTGTTAAGTATGTTAAAGTTTAGGTAAATATGTATGTGTACCATTGGATGCTACAGTCATTGGAGTTGTGTAGACTTTGGCATATTTTGGATATGTCTGAAGATATAACTTAAAGAACATTAAATTTAAATGTGAAGTTTTTCAGAACTTGCATGGATCTCCATCCCTTGATGGTGGTGTGAGATGGGTGGGAGCCCCAGCAGAAGCGGATGAGATCTTATCTTGTCCAGGAAAAGTTTTATTGATGTCAAATTGATCTGTTCTTGATCGGTTTTTTCTTTTTGTTCTATTTTTTTTTTTTTTTGGCAGTGGTTTTTCCCATTCGTACGCAAATCACAGAGAGAAAAATCTATCCAAGATTGATACTGATAGTCAGAGGTTTGATGACAGAAACACTGATTCAGCAGCAACATTAGCAAACCAGGTTTTGTATTTAGCAACAATGAACATCTTTTCACTATACTACTATTGCTTTCTTGGCGTGCATCACGTCTTTCATGACACTTCCAGAGATTTACCCTTCCTGTTTGTTGTCCTTCTTTCATAAGGGAGCTGTTACACATTTATCGGAGCAGATTTCTACCTTGAATGATCGGATGGATGACTTCACATCTAGAATGGAAGAACTTAATTCCAAGTTAAGCAGCAAAAGAGCTTCTCCGAGCACACAAAGTCTGGCTTTGCAAGCTGAAGGCTTTGTAATGGATCCCGGCCCAACTTCTTACTTCATATCTGGTTTAGAAAAATGGTTCCTTGACAGGATCCATCATGCCAAATTCGTCATCCTCCTCTTCGCTAATCCCAAAGGAGTCTACTCTGATGGAAGAGGTACATTTTTCACTAGGCTTTTGTCATGCAAACCTATGATTAATCATCATCTTCTTTTACTATGATGATGGAACCTGTGAATATCAGAAGATAACTAAGTTATTATTACCTTTGCACTCAACTATCTTACTGAAGTATCTGAGGTTTTCTTTATATTCGGTTGTGATACACAGCTATCCAATGTTTCACGTGGACAACGCCAAATTATGCATCAGTTGGACAGTCTTAGCAATCTTCTCCGCTCACAGACTGGGAGAACAATCACGGCAAGCAAGAACAGGCAAGAGAAGAGATATTCGTGATATTGATATTGATTCGATCAAAGTACCTCTCACTGTAACCTTAGTAGTTGGTGGATTGGGGTTCTTTCTATTTAAGAGCCTCCAAAACCGAAACTGATTCTTCTTCCTAATGTAAAACCTATGCATCATTGCTCCTTTATACTTTTCTTTTCTTGAAGTTCATCAGCCCCATGCTAGTATTTTGACTATGTAGTACCCTTCAATCGGAATGGACCAGTGTTTCATGGATCAGGCTGATCTGTGGTTGGGGCAAGAAAGGCAGATTAATGCCTTTCTATTTGCCAGTGAGTTTTGTTAAAGAAGGGGATGAGTCAGCAAGTTTTGCATACTTGTGGGGTTCTTTTGATTAAAATTTTCTCTTCAATAGTAACTTTAGAAGTTAATTAGAAATTGACCTTCAGGTACAAGATCAAGATGCCCTTTGCTGATGCTTTTTGTCATTCTCCAACTCCGGATGAGTTTGAGGCCATCCGGCGTCCTTTTTGAATACATTTTGTTGCTTCCCTATCTCTAAAGGGCGAGGGTGGTGGCTTTCTTGTGGTATTAATTGCGAACTCATTCCATTTTTGGCGGATTCGTTCCCTGTTCCTGCTGCTGAGAAGCTTCTCGCAACTCCTTATATGCATTTCTGACTTCCTGTTTGGGAACCAAGAAGTGGAATGAAAAAGAAATTGAAAGCCTTCTCCTTTGAGCTGTCTAGCGCATGAGGAAACATTTTTTGGGCCTTATTCTAATTTCTGCATGGGCAATTCGCAGGATTGTCCTTCCTTTGGGATGGTCTTTAGTTTTTGTCCCTCAAAATGTTGGTCTTTAATTTTTGGCCTTCGCATTGCAATCCTGAGCTTCGCATAGAAATCATGAGGTTCTGGGTTCGAACTCCCGCTCAGATATAAATTAAAAAAAATTTGCAAAGCAAGGCTTGGGTCGCGTGTATGCCGGATCCGGCATATACTTCTTAAGGAATAATTAAAGTTATGCCGGATTCGGCATAACTATAAATTCCGCCTTATAAGGAAAATTTTATGCCTTAAGGAAAAGTTTCGCTTTAGGGGCATATTTTTAGTTATGTCTTAACTAAAAGTCTGCCCCATAAAGCATAACTAAAAGTATGTCCCATAAGACGGATTTTTTTAAGGCATAACTAAAAGTTTGTCTTATAAGGTAAAGTCTATGTCTGAAGGAAAAGTTATGCCATATGGGGCCATATGGGGCATACTTTTAATATGTCTTAACTAAAAGTCTGCCTCATAAGGCATAACTAAACTATGTCTTAAAGAAAAGTTCTACCTTACGAGCAGACTTTTAGTTAAGGCTTAACGAAATGTTTGCCCATAAGGCATAAGTATGTGGGGTTCGGCATAACTTTGGTTATTCCGGCATACATGCGACCTAAGCCTTGCCTTGCGTTTTTTTTTTTTTTTTTAATTTATGTCTGAGCGGGGGTTCGAACCCAAAACCTTAGGTATAAGGCCCTTTTTCAAGCGAAAGGGCAAAACTTAAAGACCACAAATATGAGGGACAATATTTAAAGACCACCCCAAAAGAAGGGAAATCTGCGCAATTTTTTGTTTCTGCATCTCCATCAAAATTTGCACCTTTTTGTATATGATGTACAATACAACACACATAATTTTCAAAGAGCTCAACTAGTATTCGAAAATGTAATTCTTTACACCATAAGGTCATTGTTACTTGTTGTAGCATGTAATTTGCTTTAATTTTGTGATTATAATTTTATTTTCATTTTGGGGTGGGTGCTGCCTCGCGGGGCCATAGTGGGCCCAATGGTTAGCCTCCATTTATATTTTGTTTAGGGGGCAATTCGCACTTCTTTTGGGGTGGTCTTTAAATTTTGCCCCTCATATTTGAAATCTTTAAATTTTGCCCTTCGGCTAAAATCCATGGGTTCCAGGTTCGAACCCCCACATAGTCAAAATTTTAAAAATAATTCGCGAGGCGTGTTTAAATTTCGCTATGCCCCATCAAGATATACACTTGTGAAGGAATTACCAAAGCTATGCGGACCGACATGCTTATGCCTTATGGGTAGACTTAGCATAAGTATGCTTGGTCCTGTAACTTTGGTAATTCCTTCTGGTTTATCTGGTCCAGAAGCATAAAAGTTTGCCCATTAAAAGTATGCTCCCAGGGCATAAACTTGTTAAGAAATTACAAAGTTATCTGGGACCCGATAATTAATGCCAAGTCGCGCGCAAGGCATGAGTATGCCGTAAGGCATGAGTATGTCGGGTCCGATAAATTTGGTAATTCCTTAACAAGTGTATGCCGGGTCCGGCATACACGCGACCCAAACCTTGCCTTGCAATTTTTTTAAAATTATGCTTGAGCGGGGGATTCGAACTCAGAACCTCATGATTTACGCGTGAACGCTCGTAGTTGCAATGCGAGGGCAAAAATTAAAGACCTTATGAAATAATGAGGGGCATAATTTAAAGATCACAAATATGAGAGGCAAAACTTAAAGACCAACCCAAAAGAAGAGCAATCCGCGCAAAAAAATGTTGTTTAGGGGTGTTTCGCTTTGATATGGATTTATTGAAGGAAGGTTTCAGCTTAGCATAAGCTAAAGCATCCCGTTCATTAGTCACTTCCTCTGCATGGTCAACTTTTTTTGGGTTAATATATTTGAATTAATCATATATTCATTCTTACGCGTAAAGATTCATACTTTTAATGGTATGTTCTTGCATCAATACTAACTTGAAGCTATAGTTTAAGCGAAGTGACAATATCGTAAAAAAAGGGTGGCATATATCATATATGCCTTCTTTCTTTATGGATAAGGTGAGCGATCTTAACATTCCCAGTAGTGAGACTAGCTTAAAGTCTTAGGTGTTTAATTACTAGCTGTCGTTTGTATTTTGATAGTACATCTTAAGAGGTACAAGCTATATTTAGCAAAAATATTTATTGCCAGCCAAAAATTTCTTCCCTTAACTCTTTCGTTTTCCTCCTAACACCTATAGGTAAAAACTTACCTGTATTAGGTGTTTACATTAAACAAGTGGATACATGATGTGTCTGAATATACAAAACTATTATTTAGTTAATTAATGTATATTATTACTTCATTAAATAACTTAACGGGTAAATATTTATTGCACCCACGGGCCTAAACATCTTAATTAGGCTATATTGATTTGCCCACAAAGAACATAATCATAGGTTTTCTCCCTTTAATTTGTTTAAATGAATACAATTACTATCTCAGTTTGAACAAGTTTGAAAATTTACTCAAATTAATAATAGACAAAAAAGAAAAGGTAAAATTGATGGATTTTGAGGTAAATGTCTAGCGCCTCCACTTAATATCCCTTGATGTACTATTCAACTTTGTAATTTGCCCCCACAATTTTAATTTTTTTTCTGAAATGTTTGGTATTTGCACTTGGTAATTAAACTTTCTAAAATTTCTTTGAATTATTATATACTAGCAAATCCAAATACTAGTGAGGCCAGTGTCACAACAATATCTATTACATTACAAAAAAAGAAATCAAGGGGAATACAAATAACTAAAACAGTTTTTTTATTTTTTTTATTTTTTATAATTAATTGAATTTCGTATGCATATAAACTCAACACAAACTGTAAGTATCAAAGATCAATGAACTCCTTAATTTGTTCAATAACTATATATAAATCACACAGGCTCTTCAACCAATCCATAATAATATTGTATATATCATATGAAATCTCCTCCAAATCAAACTATAATAACATAATTCTTATCATGCATTTCACTTTTAAGGATAAGAGCTAGTTCACATAATAATTGTGTCTATCTGATGGTGCAGAAGGAGGAATAGGAACCCCTTTTGGTAGCATATGGAACCAATCACTCTTGATAAGTTCTTTCTTCTCACTGTAATCTTTCAAAGGTTCTGAGAACATTCCAGAAGCTTCCTTTTTCGAATTCGTCGTCGTTGTCGTGGCCATTGATCTCACTGCTGAAGCATAGCCAAGAACAAGAGATAGTGTAAGAATCAAGCACATGAATTTCCATGAGCAAAAATGTAGGGTTTTAGAATTAGTCGAATAAGCCATTGAGAATGTTTTCTTGAAATTCTTCTAGTGTTTACGTATGCTTTTTCATTTGAAGAATAGATGGGGTTCTACGTGGGGTTATATATAGACTATTGTGCATGAATATAAGTGCATGGAGAATATAAGTGCATGGAGAAGTGCAAGAGTTTAACTAATGGTGAAGCCGTGAAGTAATTTGAGAAATATTTCTTTTTTGGGGAAGGACTATATACCTTGAATTTTCAGTGAAATCTTAAGTGGGGTACTCAAAAAGAAAATCTTTAATTTCGGATGATGTTAATTTCTTTTATATCTATGTTTTAATACTAATTTTTTTTTTTTTTTATCATATCAATGTAAAGAAATTAATTCCTTCAATGTACGTATGTGGGATAACGTGTAAGTTCAAAAATTTTCCTTTGCAGTTAATTTAGTAAAAACAAGACTATGGGAATTGAGTTTTACTAATGGTGAAAGGTTTTGAGAATTTTTTTTTGGGAAGGACTATACACATTGAAATTTGAGTGAAATCTTAAGAGTTACTCAAAAAGAAATTTTTGAATTTCGGATGATTTTAATTCTTTTCTATCTATGGTTTAATAATATATTTTTGTTTTTTATCATATCAATGTAAGGGAAATTAATTCCTTGAACGTACGCATGTGAGATAACGTGTCAGTTTGAAATTTTCCTGTGTGGTTAATTTAGTAAAAACAAGACTATGGGAATTTTAATTTTCTAGTAATGGTGCAATTGGTTATTGCTAAATATGTACTAAGAAAATATACCGTTAAATTAACATGCTAAATTCTATAATATGGTAATTAAAGAGATTGCTAATACTTGAAGTAAGCTTGTTTGGTCGGTTAAGTGGTAAGTACACTTAATTTGATTGTGATTATATTACATGGAATTTACTACACCCTCCGGATAAAAAAAAGAGTCTACTTAGTCATTTGCACACCCCTTAAGAAAATACTAACTCCTAGACAAAAATAGGTAATTTGACTAAACTACCCCTAATTAAATAGGCATTGGGAGTTGATCATATAACACTTAATAGGGGCAAATATGGAAAAGCAAGGTTAATTCTTTCTTGATTTGCTAAGTGGACTCTTTTTTTTTATCCAAAAAAAAAAACTAAGTGGACTCTTTTTTTGATCCGGAGGGAGTAGTATTTTGTTGATGTACGCTTTAAAATGGGGGAAAACGTTATCCAATCACTACATCGTTGAGTAGAAATGAATTTTAAATATCTAGTATAATGCAGTCAATCAACACTTTCCCAAAATTATACACTTACAGTTAGACCTCTATATAACAGCATCTATGTATAACATCACCTCTCTATATTTTACTTCTCTATAGCACATTTTATCTATAACAAAGAACGACTAACTTTATAACAGTACACTCTTTGTAAAATTACCTCCCATATAACAGCTAGAATATCTATGATAACCAATAATAAGTATAGCTATTTGATCAAATATTTAATTTGATACAATGAAAGTGCTGATGAAGAACCTGAACCTATTGTTACTTGGACTGGGATAGAAGATTTAACGGTTCAACTCTTAGATTTCCTTCAAGGGAAAACAATTGGATACTTGTTTTCCGAAAGTTTGGACGCAAATCTTTGTCAATTCAATTGTTATATCACCACTAAGAGGTTGAAATATGTGAAACAAGCTACAATTATAAATTTCTTCCATAAAGAATTTAATTTTCAAGTAAATTTAAAATGTGTGCTTTAGAGCTTAAAACTTTATACATTCAGTTATGAATTTATTGAAATTGTATTAACTTTCCTTAATGTTTAGTTAGTGAAGTATGCATATCTTTGAGATTTAAAATTCAAATAATTTTGTTGTTTTTTATAACAATAACAAATAAAAATTAGATTTTATGCATCTTTTTTGTCTATAAGAGCCAATTATTATTTAAATGTCAAATGGTGTTATATGTGTAATAACAACTATTCTCTATAACAACCAAAAAATTTCAAAACCAACAATGTTGTCATAGAGAGGTTTGACGTACTTTGTTAACTCAAAAAAAAAAATTGTATCCGGGAATTAGTTAGTACTACTAATTAAGATCAAGAGCTACGTGGAATATTCTTTTGAAAGGCTGGTATTTAATTTTCGACCCCATTAAGAAATTGCGCAAACATATACATTCTTCAACAATTTCTCCTCATTTTCCACTTCCTCCTGCTCATTGCTTATTTGTGATATTTTGGATTGATTTTGCTTGAAGAAACCCGAAGAACGTCATTGTTTGTTTTATTGAGCTCGTTTATAGAAGTAAACAAAATGATTTTTAAAAGATCGAGTTGAATCTAACGATTGAAAATTGTTGGGACTGCATTAGAAGACTGGATATCAAATTCGGAGTAGATTAGGAACAACTTGGATCAATTTTGAAGCAAAAACGTGTTGTTAAAATCTCTATCAACAAGTTACGGTGATCGTCGAATTTCACTAGAAATCTTGATCAATCGTCGTGGTTTTCAATCACAAATCTTTGAAAGGATCTTGATAATTCCAGTAATTTAAAAGCAAAGCAAGAACAAGTTTCCAGTATTTGTGCCTTTGTGGTCAATAGTTCAATTTCTGACCGATATTACAAGGATAGTAATAGTTTCTTCTTGCAAAAAACCAAGAAGTATACAGACTAACACATTGCTCTAACTTTCCAAATGAATGGCAAACAAACATATATTTGGTCAATATAATATCACAAATTTTGATCGCTAGCTCTGTAATATGCACGAGTGAGTCCTGAGACGGTTTCAAGATTTGAAATTTGGGGGTTCAGAATTTTAGCTGTTTTAAGTTATTGGGGTCTACGTTAATAATTATGGGACGGAGAGAGTACATATTAAATCATAATTTTAAACAAATACATTATCTTAGATCAAAGTTTATGGGTTCTGCAGAACCCGTATCCGGAACTGTACATCCGCTTTGCTAGATAGTTGTTGTATATTACTGTTTATAGCTTCATATGATGCCTTCTTTACTATTACAAGTGTTTTTCCTTTTTTTGTTCTTCCCGTGAGTTTGAGATTAAGGAAATGACCTAACCTGTAACACCTCGTAACTTCGGACGAAGCTTGAATCATAACATGATAATATAATGGAACCAATATGAGGGTTATAGGAAGTGTTTTGAAAACCAATTAAGTCATAAGAAATGTCTTTGGGAAAAACAAAGTTGAAAGCCACTCTCGGGGCATGTTTGCAAGTGAGTTTATAGAAGGTCTTACTTCCAACGATTATAACCCCATTATTAATTGAGAATTTGGGAAAACTTCCTTGATGAAAGTTGTAGATCATTGAAATACCTTTCCAACGGTATCTTACGGGGGTCAAACGGACATCTGTGTAAAAAGTTATGGCCATTTTACGACGATCGTTCGACGAGAAAATCGCCTCTGTCACCGGATGCGACGGAAGGTGCGACTCGCCGACACGACATGCGACGCCACGGTCCGTCCGCAAGTTGTGACAGAGATTTTGTCCGGACTTTTCTGGACTACTTTAAATAAGACCCAACTCGTCCAAAATCATATTTTCATCATTCTTGGTCAAGAAAACCTCTAGAATACTCTCTAACCTTCATCCACACGAAAATTCAAGGGAAATCCATAATCAATAACACCAAATCCATGAACCCAAGTGTATGAAACCTAGCCAAAGTTCATCTAATTCAAGAAAACCCAAGGGAAGTGAAGTAGGGTTTTGGTGCTAGAGGAGTAACTCCACTCAAGACTTGTTCAACCACTACCTAAGGTAATGTTTCTACTCTCTAATCATCTATAGTTGCGAATTGATGAGTCCTTGGGAGGATAGTAAATAGATTTGGTAAAGAGAATTATATGAACTATGCTAGGGTTTTTGGATTGTTGACTTGGGATTGTTGTATTCATGTGGTTGATGAAGAATGATGTTAATTACATCTAATTGAGATTGTAGAATCGGCCTAGAAGTAATAGAATGGGAAATTGGTGAAGAAAACACCATTAATGAGGGTTGTGGAGCTTCATGCCCACCAAGTGTTTGATAAAATGCTTAGATGAACAAAGCATGGACATTGTTGCTAATATAGAATCCCTATGACCTGTATTATTATAGATCAAAGTTGAAGGGATTGAAGGACATTGTGATACGCCCAAAAGCGAGAAGTTAAGGTATGTAGAACTTCCATCCACATGTGGGAATCTCTACGTTCTTCCCCATGCTCCGTTTCTTGATATCCATGAAGTTCAAACCCTAGGGCATTAAAACCAACATATTGGTAGCCCGTATTTATGTATTTATACACATGAACTTTGTATCTATATTCGTTATTGTATTCCTAATCTTCCATTACGGTTATTAGGAACCCTAGCTTAATCCATGAATCATGAATTCTTCCTCATGTGTTCGCATTATGTTATATGAAATTTTATGATTTTATGTAGCAAGTTACAAGCATGTTTTCAAGTCAAATTATATATCTATATATTTATGAACTATTGTTTCTACTCACGAATCAAGAACATGTTTGCAAGATTATGACAAGTTATTTCGTGAAATCATGATTACAAGTTATTTACAAGTTATTTCACGAAACTCATGGGCTTCTTAGCCAACTATATCATGTTCATGTTTTTGGGATTGCTTAGTTAACAGAAGGCTCGGATAGCTGAAACTACGTTGCCACCGTAGGATAAGGGTTGTCGGCAAGTAGGCAACACCTTCATTATGCGGTTGATCCTTACATGCTATTATTACTTAAATCTCATATCCCACGGCAAGGTGTGAGTGTTCTCTGGTAGGGCGCAAGTACCGAGATCATGTTGTCGGTTACACTATAGCATTCCCCATGTTACAAGAAGTTTTATATACATGTATTTTCATTGAATTATCAAGTTTTCAGACTTTACTCACGTTTCATGCTCATGTTCAAGTCACATTCAGTTTCTGTTCATGTTCTATACCTATGTATGCCATGTTCTTCATTTCAGCAGGTTGTACATACTAGTACTATTCATCATGTACTAACGTCCCTTTTGCCCGGGCAACTCACTTCACGGTGCGGATACCGATTTTCGGAACATACGCCCGCGCAAAGAAGATCACCTCGATGTCGAACATTATCGTGAGCCCCACTCCTCTCGGGGTTCCACGTGGAGTCTATATATATTTAGTATGCGGTCTATGGTAGTCCGGGGCCATGTCTGGTAGTGAGTATTCGGACATGTTTTAGAGGTTTCATAGATAGATGTTAGTTTACGAGTCGATGGTGCATCCATGTTACGAGACTATTATGTTTTCATAATGTTTCATGCTATGAGATAATTTCAAGACTTTATTCAAATTATATTTTTATGATTTATTTAAATTGCATCATATAGATTCTATTGTTTGATGCCCATGTTGATAAGCAAGCCATGAGGTTCGCTCGGACACGTACGCAGCAAGGCCCGAGTGCCGTGTTACGTCCAGGCCATGGTTCGGGGCGTGACAAAACTTGGTATCAGAGCCTAGGTTCAAGAGTCTTTAGGGAGTCTATGAAACCGTGTCCAGTGGGGTCACTTTTATATGTGTGAGGGCCCCATACATATAAACAGTTGACCACCAAGACATTCGGATTTGTCTCATTTCTTTCCACTCTAGATCGTGCCATGAAGCTTAGAGCAATAAGTAACTTCTCTTTATCTCGAATTACGTACGTTTCGAATGCGCGGAGATGAACGAGGTAATTCAAGGTCCAAGTAAGGATATTTACCCATAGGGAGGTACAATTATGCAATACTTACGTAACGAATGAGACTTCAAGTGCTATTGAAAGTGGAATACAATGTAAGTTGCTCGAGAAGGGGTGTAGTGGAATGAATGGTATGTTGAATGAAATTGATGTCCTTGAGCATGGAATAAAACAGGGAGAGGATATTAGAGAAATTAGAAAAAGGAGCCAAGTCAACAAGAAAAAGGTAAATTATGGAGCATCTCGGAAAGAGGTGGCGGCGGTTTTCTATCGGAGGTCATTAGGACCCGCTCCATTCGCGATTCTGATTGAAAGGGAAAATAAACGGGAAAGTGTAACGAGTACGGTTTGATTTGGACATATGAGGTAAGTCCGTCATTTTTATATCTTTGTGTTGAAATTGGGAGCCCCGTGTGGCTATGATATGACATGATATATATATGTATATATATATGCGCCTTGTGAGGCATTGTTGGTATTTCTGCGTGCGAGGTTTTGGGATAGTAAGAAATGCGAGAGGAAACTGCGCCAAAATTTTTCCTAGAAATAGAAGGAGAATGAGATATAAGTTCGTAATATGTCCGGAAAAGCCATGTCAACGGTAATGATAAGATTTGACTAAGTTATGAGTACGGATGACTTTGAGAAATAAGATTTGATTCCTATTCGGATGAACACCTTGAGTGGGTGACGGTTCAGATATATCCGAATGTATATTGGAAAACAAGGGCTTAATTTAAGTTCAGAGTAGAGTGATTAGTAGAAGAAGAAATCAGCTAAAGCCGTAAGAGAGCAACCTATAGAAGAATAGCCTTTAAGAGTTTTCAAAAGAGGTTGTCCTAAGATTTACAAGTGTGAGCAAGAGTTAAGTCGTTAAGATAGAGTATGCCATTTACGAATACAGTAGCAACCCGTTCATGTAAGTAAATTTAGTTCTTTTTCTTCATGAGAAATTGGTCAAATGTGAGTCAAAAAAAAAAAAAAAAAAAGTCAGTGTTGTAGAGTACAAAGGAATTGCAGAAGGTAAGGAATGTTAATTGGATCCCATCAAAAGGGAAGAATTTGTAAGTATAAGACGTTAGCCTTGGTCTAAGGGGGAGATACATAAATCTCCGGTACGTCCGATGGGATAATTGAAGACCGAAGGGTTAGTATGAGATATGAAGAACCTTAATTCGGTTAGGTTGGCATAATGAGATAGTCTCCATGGGAATATGTCTAACCCGAAGTGAGTAGAATGATCGTCAAATGGATCGTGTCAAGTTCAATTACTATCGATTAGGCGATCACGGAGAAAAGCTATAAGATCATGCCCGGTTATGTGTCATATGGGCGGTGCCATTGCACAAGACTCTAATCTTTAAGGTGCTCGTGAAAGACTTAGCGCACCACCGTACTATGAGTGTTTTAGAAAGTATCTAGAAAAAAAAAAAAAAAAAAAATCAAGTATGGGAAGTACAGCTCATGATTTAGGCAGACAAGAGAACTAAGGTGAAGGAAGTTCACTTCTTATCCAAGCTAGGAATTTGACTTTCAGACTTCGAAGTGGGTGGAGTTATTGCCCGAACATGGCATTCTGCTAGTTATTGAAGTTAGAGAGAAGCGGTTTGGTGATTCCTACTTCTGCGGATGAAAGAGAGAGATTCACGAATAGAAAGCCTTAGCTTTTGAGCGGGGAGGGAGATAATGGTACCTTGAGATATCAAGGCGGATTATGCGTTTCGGATGTAGATGGACTCGAGAACTATTTATGTCGAAGCTCACCATTCTAGGTCTACCTCGTTCAACTAGGAGGCATGATTTAATTTGGGTGATTGTGGATAGACTTACGAAGTCGGCGCACTTCTTGCCGATTAAGACTACGAGATGGAACGAGAAGATTATGCCAAGCTATATGTTAATGAAATTTCCAGTTGTATGGGACCCTAGTGTCCATTATTTCGAATTATGGTGCTCAATTCACAACGAACTTCTGAAAATTCTTTCAGAAAGGATTGGGTACCAAGGTGAACCCTAGCACAACTTTTGATCCTCAGACAAATAGTCAGACAGATACACTATTCAGGTCTCATGTTATAATATTCATGATTTGTTCAATACTCGGATATCAGTCCAGTACTCACGTATTCATGTCAGTCCAGTATTCAGCTAATCCAGTATTCAGTTAGCTCAGTATTCAGTCATCCCAGTATTCAGTCAGTTCAATAGACATTCAGTTTAGTATCTCAGCAGTTTAGTAACCTTGTATTCATTCAGTTTAGTAACCATGTGTCCTTGATTTCAATGGTAATTAGGATGACCACACATAACTTATTGAGTTTACTTACAAAAATAATTACCATGCTAGTATTGGGATGGCAACATTTGGCCCTTTTTTGAGCGAAGGTGTAGATCACCAATTGGTTGGTTTGAAGTTGGTGAAGCGAGTTGTCGGGACTAGATTTGGTTTACCAAGCTTTGAAGAAAGTTAAGTTAATACATGAGCATTTGAAAACGGCTCGAGTCGCCGAAAGTCTTACACGGATGTGAGGCGAAGGGACTTAGAATTTTCGATTGATGATTGGGTGTCCCTTAAAGTCTCACCTATGAAGGGTGTCACGAGATTTAGCAAGAAAAGGCAAACTCGGCCACAAATATATTGGACCTTAAAGAATGCTGCGAAAGATCGGCCTAGTAGCCTATGAACTTAAGTTGCCACAAGATTTGGGCTTTGTACATCTCGTGTTTCATGTGTGTCCATGTTGAAGAAGTGTGTGGGAGACCCATCGTTGGTTGTTCCTGCTGATTCTATAACGATTAAGGATAGCCTCACCTATGAGGAGATCCCCGTAGCCGTTCTTGATCGTCAGGTTCGGAAGTTGAGAACTAAGGAAGTTGCCTCGGTTAAAGTCACGTGAAGAAGTCGAAAGTTGAGGAAGTTACATGGGAAGAGCCGAGAGGGTATGAGATCCATGTACCCGCACTTGTTTCGACCCACAGAGGAGATTTATGATGAAACACCAAGATTTTGAGGTATGTAAGCTTTCTTTTCATACTTTTGGTCATGTGTGGCCAATTTATAGTGCTATTGTGATATAGTCCTGTGAGGCAATGATATTATGGGCTATTGTGACAGGTTGGTAGTGCCATATTACAGGGAAAACTCTGACGAAATTTTTGTAGAATCCCGAATGTTAACATTCAAGGACAAATGTTCCAAAAGAGAGGGAAAATGTTACACCTTGGAATTTCCCCATTAGCGTACATGAATAGACCTACGAAGGGTATGACGTATACGAAAAGCTGACGAGTAAGAAGTAATATTTAATTATTATAAATGAGATTTCAAAGACATTTGAGGTAGGAGACTAAAGTTGTTAAGGAAAGCAAGGGATATGTTGTGTGTCGGGGCGAAAATTACGAGTATCGAATTAATGAGGGCTTAATGACATTTTGGAGAAGAGTTATAATGTCGCTTATGTATTCATGCCTCACGTTTCACGTTCAAGTCCATGTATGCGCTATTCATGTCTCATGTTTGGGCACTAATGTTTTCATGAAACTATGTCATATCGGTTTCCGCCCACGTATCATGTTATGTCTCATGTTCCGTACTTACGTCAACTATCCGATGCCCGTGTTCATGCCTCGGTATTCATGTTTCCATGTAACCATGTCATGTTAGTTCGGTCTCTATGTTTCACGTCATGTTTTCTTCACGTTCATGTAGTCAAGCCATGTCCCGGCCATATTACTAACCATGACACATCATTCGAGGGACGAATGATCCCCGAGGGAGATATTGTAACACCTCGTAACTTCGGACGAAGCTTGAATCATAACATGATAATATAATGGAACCAATATGAGGGTTATAGGAAGTGTTTTGAAAACCAATTAAGTCATAAGAAATGTCTTTGGGAAAAACAAAGTTGAAAGCCACTCTACGGGCATGTTTGCGAGTGAGTTTATAGAAGGTCTTACTTCCAACGATTATAACCCCATTATTAATTGAGAATTTGGGAGAAACTTCCTTGATGAAAGTTGTAGATCATTGAAATACCTTTCCAACGGTATCTTACGGGGTCAAACGGACATACGTGTAAAAAGTTATGGCCATTTTACGACAGGACTGTTCGACAGAAAATCGCCTCGTCACCGGATGCGACGGAAGGTGCGACTCGCAGAGACACGACATGCGACGCCACGGTCCCGTCGCAAGTTGTGACAGAGAGATTTTGTCCGGACTTTACCGGACTACTTTAAATAAGACCCAACTCGTCCAAAATCATATTTTCATCATTCTTGGTCAAGAAAACCTCACAGAATACTCTAACCTTATGCATCCACTTTACGAAAATTCAAGGGAAATCCATAATCAATAACACCAAATCCATGAACCCAAGTGTATGAAACCTAGCCAAAGTTCATCTAATTCAAGAAAACCCAAGGAAGTGAAGTAGGGTTTTGGTGCTAGAGGAGTAACTCCACTCAAGACTTGTTCAACCACTACCTAAGGTAATGTTTCTACTCTCTCTAATCATCTATAGTTGCGAATTGATGAGTCCTTGGGAGGATAGTAAATAGATTTGGTAAAGAGAATTATATGAACTATGCTAGGGTTTTTGGATTGTTGACTTGGGATTGTTGTATTCATGTGGTTGATGAAGAATGATGTTAATTACATCTAATTGAGATTGTAGAATCGGCTAGAAGTAATAGAATGGGAAATTGGTGAAGAAAACACCATTAATGAGGGTTGTGGAGCTTCGTACCCACCAAGTGTTTGATAAAATGCTTAGATGAACAAAGCATGGACATTGTTGCTAATATAGAATCCCTATGACCTGTATTATTATAGATCAAAGTTGAAGGGATTGAAGGACATTGTGATACGCCCAAAAGCGCGGAAGTTAAGGTATGTAGAACTTCCGTCCACACGTATGGGAATCTCTACGTTCTTCCCCATGCTCCGTTTCTTGATATCCATGAAGTTCAAACCCTAGGGCATTAAAACCAACATATTGGTAGCCGTATTTATGTATTTATACACATGAACTTTGTATCTATATTCGTTATTGTATTCCTAATCTTCCATTACGGTTATTAGGAACCCTAGCTTAATCCATGAATCATAATTCTTCCTCGTGTGTTCGCATTATGTTATATGAAATTTTATGATTTTATGTAGCAAGTTACAAGCATGTTTTCAAGTCAAATTATATATCTATATATTTATGAACTATTGTTTCTACTCACGAATCAAGAACATGTTTGCAAGATTATGACAAGTTATTTCGTGAAATCATGATTACAAGTTATTTACAAGTTATTTCACGAAACTCATGGGCTTCTTAGCCAACTATATCATGTTCATGTTTTTTGGGATTGCTTAGTTAACCGAGAAGGCTCGGATAGCCGAAACTACGTTGCCACCGTAGGATAAGGGTTGTCGAAAGTAGGCAACACCTTCATTATGCAGTTTGGATCCTTACATGCTATTATTACTTAAATCTCATATCCCCTGGCAAGGTGTGAGTGTTCTCCTGGTAGGGCGCAAGTACCAGATCATGTTGTCGGTTACACTATAGCATTCCCCATGTTACAAGAAGTTTTATATACATGTATTTTCATTGAATTACTGTTTTTCGAGACTTTACTGCGTTTCATGCTCATGTTCAAGTTACATTCGGTTTCGAGTTCATGTTCTATACCTATGTATGCCATGTTCTTCATTTCGGCGGGTTTTACATACTAGTACTATTCACCATGTACTAACGTCCCTTTTGCCGGGGCACACTTCACGGTGCGGATACTGATTTTCGAGAACATACGCACAACGCGATAAAGATCGCCTCGGTGTCGGCTTATTGGTGAGCCCCACTCCTCTCGGGGTTCCACGGAGTCTATATATATTTAGTATGCGATCTATGGTAGTCCGGGGCCATGTCCTGGTAGTGAGTATTCGGACATGTTTTAGAGGTTTCATAGATAGATGTTAGTTTACGAGTCGGTGCATCCATGTTACGGACTATTATGTTTTCATAATGTTTCATGCTATGAGATAATTTCAAGACTTTATTCCAAATTATATTTTTATGATTTATTTAAATTGCATCATATAGATTCTATTGTTTGATGCCCATGTTGATAAGCAAGCCATGAGGTTCGCTCGGACACATGCAGGCAAGGCCCGAGTGCCGTGTTACGTCCAGGCCATGGTTCGGGGCGTGACATAACCAAAGAGGTCGATTGTCAACCATAGATAGGTTGATGTTCCTACTACTTAACCATTCACACAGATGAATTTTTTTTCCACTAAGAATGAGGTTGATAATCGACCATGAAAGAGGTTGATTATCAATCATGGGCTGATAAACGACCAAGAAGGAGGTTATTATTAATAGCAGGTTGATAATTGACCACGAAGGAGGTCGATTTATTGACTATAGGTTGATAATCCACCACTAAGGTGGTTTATAATACACCAAAAAGGAGGGTCGTTTATAGATAATAGGTTGATAATCGACCAAGAAGGTGGTTAAGTGTTGATGATAGGTTGATAACCAACCACGAAGGAGGTTGATTCACCAGTCGATTAATCGAAACAACAACAGAAGAAAATTAGATATTTTATCCTTTTTTAATTCTTTAATGCAATAAAAGGGTCATCCACCTAACTGAATTTTTTTTTTCATCACTGAAGGCTTAAGAGGATTCATTTAACCGGATCGTCCTCTAGTATCTAGGATAAAACGAAAAAAACAAAACAAAGACTCCGTCAATTAAATTGTGATAGATCTGCAGATTCAATATTCTTGTCTAAAAATGAAATTGATGCACTTGGTAAAAACACAAGATTATCCCTGGACAACATAAGCTAAATACACGTTCGTTCACTGTGGTTGTACAAGAATGTAGTCTAAATTTTGGGTATAGTTGAGGAATGACCAAATACACGTTCAAATGCTTTGATTACCTTATTTGAATATAGAAAAAGATCATTTAACCGAAAATAAATACTACTTGTGTAGCATGAAAAGCAAGATAAACTCCATATGATTGATCAAATAAGTAGCATACCCAACACATTGAAAAACTAAAAATGAAGTTGCATAACAATGCTGCCTAATGGAGGATTAATAATTTTGCACTAGTATATATCAAACTGCAACATAACAGAGAATAAAATAACCAAAATGTTACTGACAACTTGTAACAGATAAAAAGGATCAATAGCACATATAAAGCTCACCAAGATCCAAAGATAGATACTTTCTGCATAGCACCAAAAAATTTGCAGGCAACATAATCCTATACTACCAGCAAGAGATAAGAATGAAACAAGAAGATTAATAGCTTATTTATTATAACATGCGAAATTGATTGGACAACTACTTGCAGTTCTTGCATTACACGAAGTAGTAGAAGGAATTGACATGAACTGCTGTTGGTCCTGGTTAGATTCAAATGAATTCTAACACCTCCATGTCTCACTGTCTTAACACTACAAGATGGATAACGAGGTGTTAAAGAACAGTTGAGCAAGGAAACATGCCAAAACCATTTGCTTGATCTCTTACTCGGATATCGAAATCCAAATATAAGAAAACATGTCCGTAAAGCCAAGTAGAGAAATGACTAAAAGTTACGGAGTGAAGAAAACTAAAAATAAAGAGCAAACCGTCCTTAAACAGAAATGACGACTCCGATCACACAAACACAGGATAACTGCAACAAGTGGGGTTGTCACCCCAAGTAAATCAAATTTGAAGGATAAGGTAACAGACAGGTTTCACAACCCACAAACAAATAAAACCCCTAAAAATATGTCAGAATAGCAGCTCGAATGCATCATTAGTTATAGATCAATTAGTTCAAGGCATCTTTTTTTTTTTTTTTGGATATTACTATTGGAAATTTCTTTAATATCATCAAAACACACGGTCAGACCACAATATAAATGTTTGTGGAGCATCCCAACTTCAACAGAAATTTAAAGCTCCAACGGTGCTTGAATAGTACTACTGAAAAATGTCATATTTAGCATTACTAAGTGTACCTCAACATATTATGTTAGAGCCAGAGGTCTCGGGTTTGAGCCCTGAGAATGGAGTCATCTTTGGTAGGATACACTTTACCCCAAAGTGGGACTTCCGGCACGAATCCGGATTAGTCGACCCCTTTTTGGGTATCGGACACCCAGTAGCTGAGCCAGGATTTAACTAAGGAGGTTCAAAAATATAAAGAAGTAGACAAACGAAGAAGCCAAGGTGGTTCAACATTCTTATATATATACATAAACAAAAATAAAAAATCACCATATACATACAATGCAATTTTCGCTGAAGGGGGTTCGAATGTACCCCATTGGCCCTTACTAGCTTCGCCCCTGCGGACACCAGGTGGAATACCAAAAGGAAATAATAATTATGTAACCAATAGCTACACCAAAACCCAATGATGACATGCCTTTTTGTAACGACTAATTGATAAATTTTCCATGTAAGAGATGACATGCAAGAACCGCAGTATGACATTCGAGGATTTCTGACGTTGGGTTTTCGTTTAAGCCTTCTTTTAAATTGTTTTACAGTAGAGACAATTCAGCGATCAACAAACCTTAAATTTCTTTCTAAAGTATTCCTGATCTAAATATAGCATTTTTTTTTATAATCAATAATTTTAGAATTACATTTAAAAGCTTAAAAATAATTCTAAATATCATTCAGAAATTTGTTGCAGTCTTATTTTTCATCTACTCAGGTATAAGTTTACTTGGGAATATGTGGTGTTTTTAACTTTTATATTTAGGCCATAATAAATGACTTTTAACATAATCAAGAAAGTATTCATTGATTTTTAAAAAAAATTATCTGTATTTAGATAAGTAAATTTTTACACAACCAAGAATCCATATTAAAATTGTTATATTTAATTAAGAATAATTTAGTGAAAACACTTCTTACTTTATAGGGGTGAATGATTTTTAAGGAGTGTGGCGCCCAAGCTAAAAACACCTATAATAGGAACTGGAGAGTACCTTTTATGTTATTTGTCCTTATACATTAATTTAGATAACTTTGGAGCAAAATATTTTTTAACTGATTCATTATTAGGTCTTATCTTACATTTAAATATGTCTCACGTCATATGTGTTCCTCTCCATATTCTACTCACTATTTGTTTTAAACCTCCAAAATTTTGCTTCCTTAGTAAGCTCATACGTTCTTACAAATATAGAAAGTAAAAAATATTACATGGTGTCATATAGTGTTGAAAATGAAGGTAGTGTTATCAATCAAGATCAGATTGTCTTTAAAATGTCTTATCTGGTTAACTAAGAATTAAACATTTTAAACATAAAAAATAAATAAAGAGATAAATTGATTCTTGAGGTTCATTTTAATGAATTTAGATTATTTCTTGAATTTCGTCTAAAACTAAGGTTAAAACCCACATTTAACTAGCATAAACACTTGACACATAAATTAATAAATACAAAAATAATATTTAATTTATAATCTTCGCCGACTTATAATTATCATACTTTATCATGTTAGTTTATATAATATCGAATCACTGTATCCTTGATATTTATATTTTCCTACTAAACGTGCTTCCTTATAAATATATTGTTTTAAAAAGTTATCGAATTAAATAACGAAGAGACTTCATAATTATGAAAAATTATCAAGAAGATATGATTAACCTACAACAACAACATCATACCCAGTGTAATGTCACAAGTGGGATCTGAAGATGGTAGGATGTACGTAGACCTAACCTTTAGCTTTTTGGGACTATGATTAACCTATAATTACATTAATTTAGTGGTAGAAAAATATAACACAAATTATACTTATTTAATAAAAGTTACATACTATTTCATATTTTGAGTTTGGGCCCGGGCTAAGCACGGGCCTCCGATAACTAGTACACAAGATAAACAACATAAAAGAGGAGTATTAAAAGGAAGATTAAGCATTTTTCATAGACTAAAATTCATCCAAAAGGAAAATAAATAATTACTATCAAGAATGCATATCCTGTAAGCCTTTCTTTTGGTTGTCACCAAATGCCTAAAGTCTTCAGCTATTTGTGGTTTTGAAATATTCAGTAAGTACTCTGGCCTTTAACTCTTTGGGTCCAGGGGCAATTTTATGTGTTAATTTTGGGTCACGTGAACATTTGATCTCTCCGTAAATCTAGATATTTTATGTATATATTTTTTAAAATTGATACAATATTAACCGCTTCTAACGCATACTCTGAAGAAGAAATTTAAATGGTCTGTCCAATGAAGGCTTGCAGGTTGTTGCCTGGTATATCAGGGATCAATTTCCAATTAATACATTTTTTTAATAGTAAGAGGCAGAAGTAGTAATCACTAGATTCACCTCTAATTAGGTCCACCAATATTAAATTCCTCTAGGATTTTTTATTTTTATTTTTTTAAAACTTCACTCAAAAAGCGAATGACCATTGAGATTCCAATATGGGCACACCCCCCTTAAGAAAATTACTCACTCCTAAAAAGTAAGAAGTGTTTTTACTATCTTACTCTTAATCAAATGCCTTGAAAAAGAAGTAGCTCTTTAATAGTTTCTTGGTTACGTAAAACTTCACTTATTTAAATAAGGGTAAAATTGAAAGAAAAAATTAATGCCTTCTTGGTTTTGTGAAACACCACTTATTTTGAAACAAAATCAAAAGATAAAAACACCACTTATTTTAAAATGGAGGAGTATCTAACATTAATATTCAAAAGGCATAATACATAAACGGACATTTCAAATTTGGCCTTAGGCGGCAAGGCCTCAAATCGAAACTTTGTTGAGGACACCTCAACTTGTCTTCTAATAATCAAATAACATCTAACTTACAAAATGATCATCTAAACACCTCTAACGAAAATTTATGCAATCACGTCCAAAGACATTTGTGTTTACGTGTTGATTTTTATACAAGCTTGATAAGTCTTACATCTTGTCTGCCTAAAGTTTGAACATATCTTGCAGTCTTCCCGGTTTCAACTGGTGGTGCTATGTATTACGCCTATGTCGACCTTCATAAACTAGACTTCCTTTTCACTCAGAGATTACTACTGTTACTTAAATATTAAATACTGTAAAACTCCAATTTTATCTCAGTAATTGTATTTAAATCGAATAGAAAATTAAACTGGGACAGAGGGTGTACTAGTTTTTACACCTTTTAACACTTACACTAGTGATTGAGTTTAAATGATAAGTCTTTCCCTAAAACTTCGTAGTATTTCCAAACTGCATTTTTTATGATCTTACTTATTGGATGCTAACTATTATAACTGGAACATTCCCCTGAAACGATTTTTATGTACGTAACTGTTCTGAATCCGTTGATGATTTCTTTAAGTAATAAAAACACATAAAAAAGATAAGGTTTTCCATATTTGAATTTTCAAACAGATCATAGACAATCCAGACATAGGAAATTAAATATATTCTCTGACAACAAAACCACATTGAAATAAAGAGAACGCAAAGAGCTAATGTGAAAAATTCACAGAATACAGGATATTCTATTGCGTTTATGCTGATTTTCATCATGCATTGCTCCTCAATAGAAAGAGAACTTTGAGAACAATGCTCATGAAGGAATGCTTTGAGCTTCAACCCCAATAGAATTTTGTGCTAGAGTCGACTTACTGACACGATTTGGCTTGTATATGAATTTGGGTGGGGCGATTCTAAGGCTTTACTTCCTATTCAAATTAATGTACGAGCACACATGCAGAGTAGCCCACTGCATAATGTTGAAAGAAACCAGACAAATCAATTCATGATGGAAGTCTCATTTCATACATCAATCAAGAACATGCTCTAAATGTAAAATCCCTTAGCATTGTAGTAACAAATTCATAACAAAACAAATTAGTCACCATAATAACGATAAACAACTTGTACTTCAGGTGATGCACGCCGAAATGAGTTTAGCACAACAGGGATTTTGGTTGTTTTGCCAGCATGTTCACCTGCTATCAAGGGCTCAATTAGCATTCTCTCCAGCACGGGAGACTTGGCCAACAAAATTTTGATAAGCTGCATCTCAGGGTCTGAGCCTATAGTACGTGTTAGCTTAACTTCCCTGAGATGATTAAATGTCACATCTGAGAAAGCTTCCAATTCAAGACATTCTAGTGCTGGAATATCATCATCTTTATCAAGCACCTAAGAAAGATAATCAACGACCCAACTCTCTAAATATTATTGAGGATAACAAGTACGAAAATAAGAGAAAGAGAAAGGAAAGAGTCTAATGTTTAAGAACCTGGATTTCAAAATATTGTAGATACAGGAAACTTCTTATCAAGCAAAGAAAACACGAGATCACATCCAATTGGTCCAGATTAATGCCAACTAGGCAAAGGTGTTTGACACAATTAACATCAAAAGGGAGCCTTGTTGGTACTTCACCTGCAACTGCAACCAAGAACTAGAAGACAAAACACAAAATGACCCAAAGCCCAAAAGATATTCCATCTGTGAAAATACAATGAAGTGATAAAACACATTTACCTTAAGACCAAAGGCATTCAACTGGAGATATTCAAGAGCAGAGACCGACTCAAAAAAATTTCCTGTTCCCACATGATATTTCCTATGCCGAAGCCGAAGTGTAAGTTTTGCAAGATGAGAAACACTTTTTAAACATATCAATCCTGTACTTTCGATACAGTCAAAGGATCTCAGCATAGGAGCATTAATTTCAATGACACCAATGTAAGCATTATTATGCAATAATAACTGCTCGAGCAACGGGCAATTAGAGATTAAACTTTCAAGAATTTTGGAAGAAATTACGACGCGACATAATTTCAGGCTAATTAACCTGTCAAATCCTTTGAAGTCTGGTGGAGCAAGCTGTATTGAACAACTTTCGAGAGACAGATGTCTCAATTGCAAACATGTGAAAATTGAAGAAGGCACTTTGTATTGTTTATACATGAAGAATCTAAGATCAAGATGCTGAATGCCATTCCTAGAGAGGAAATATACCAACTTGTCAATCTCAGGACAATCTCTAAGATCAAGAATGGAGAGGATAAACTTAGAAATTGGTCCGGCATGAAAGGTCAAAAGATGATAGATAATGTTAGTAAATTTAACTGTAGGAGATATCATGTCTTTTGTTGTTTCCCAAAGGGTATCATCAAGTTTCAATTGAGATATTCTGCACCATTTATATCTCCATTTCCGAGATAACATGCTAGTCCTCACAGCATCTCGTAAAGGCAAACATATAAGAATATCATCGATTACACTCTCTGGTAGGCTACCAAGTACATCCAGAGGTACACTTTGACAATCACGTTTTTCTCCATTAGAATCCATCGTGAAACAATAATCGCCAATTTATAAATCTGCAGAAAGTAAACAAGAATATGAAAATAAGAAATATCCAAACTATCGGGATAAAACTGCTTATATATTCACATAGAAAAGAAACCTCAAAATGCAACAACTGAAAGAAGAAAAAGGTAAGGGCGTAAGGCGGCTAGCAACAAATACAATACACATACTGATCATAAATTAGTGGCTAAGCCCGAAATTAGCTGAAGTGTGTGAGAGTTAATTTTGGCGGGAAAGTTTGTTAGCTTTAGTTGGCATATTCTTTTCCTAGTTTAACTTCTCATTTCCTGTTATTTCATTTTCAGCTCACTTCACGTGAGCATAGCATGTAATATAGAAGGCATAATACATAGACACGTAAACTTGACCTCTACTGGCAACCAAACACTTCAACTTTGAGAATGCCTCAACTCGAAACTATGTCAGTTGAACACTCCAACTTACAAAATGATCATCTAGACACCTCCAAAGTTTATGTGCCATGTCAGTGTCAGGTGTCCACTAGACACAATGGGGGACGAGTTAGACCTGTTTAGATATGCATTCTCAAAGTTGGAATGTTTAATTACCAGTTGAGGCAAAATTAAGGTGCCTAATTATGTATTATGCCAATATAAAAGCTTAATCAAACACCTGTATTGTAGCATGATAAATGATAATACAAATTGCTAGTTTTCTCCCTAAATTTCTCTTCTCATCTTTACTCTTCTCTCTCATTCTTCTCTTCTATATCTTCTCTGTTCTTAGATATCAATAATTTGGTATCATATACATAATACTTCAAATAAAGGACAAGAACACATGATAAAGGAATAGAATCTGTAAGAAAATCAAAGGGATGAAGGTTGTGTTTGGTATGACAGAAAATGTTTTCCTATTTTTCCTTGTTTGATTGCACTAAATATCTTGGAAAATATTTTCCTCAAAATAGGAGAAAATGTTTTCCTTAATAATTTGCAGAAGAACATTTTCGGGATCAACAAAAACACACCAACTCATCCCCAACACACACCCCACACTATCCACCCACCACCATACCAGCCTACCCGGGCCTACCTCTACCCCCACCTATCCCCTGCCTACCCTACCTCCCACCCCGCCTACCCCCACCACCAGAAGTTGCACTCCAAATTCAAAAACCTTATAGTGTCTTCACTTCGCATATACGCAATCTTCTTAAAATACATTTTAAATGTATGCATAAACACAAAGAAAATGAGAAAACCACTTATTTTTCCAAGAAAAACATTTTCAGAATAAACAAAACCACACCAACTCATCCCCCACCCACACCCCACCCTATCCACCCACCCCCATACCAGCCTCCCCCACCTACCTCTACCCCCATTCCTCACCTACCCACCACCAAAAGTTGCACTCCAAATTCAAAAACCTTATAGTGTCTTACTTTAGATATATGTAAATGCTCTTAAAAGGACATTTTCCAACTTTCGTTCCAAACACAACAAAAATGAATAGGAAAATCACATATTTTTCAAGAAAATATTTTCTTGAAAACCCTTTTCCGTAATGCCAAGGACACCCAAGTTGAAAAAACTTACCAAACAGCCAGATTTCAGTTCAAAGAATACCAAAAACCCTCTTCTTCTCCTGTGTCGCTTATGCTTCAAAGATTTGACCACTTTCCCAAATTAATTGTCCAATTTACTTCGAAAAGGACAAAATGGGTCCCCTCCAATTTTATTTTGTTTGGTAATGGTAATAGGTTTAAAATAGTCTTTTTTAATATCCTTTAAATTTTTTAATATCACTCTGTTAAATTTAATTAGAACTGTGAATTCCTTTTTTAATCAGAAATTTCCATTAAAATAACATAAATAAAACCTCAAAAAGTTGCGTCAGACAGACTCTTGAAATACACAAAAAAAAAAACAAAAATATAAATTACAAAATTTGTACTTCCAGTTCCAAATGTGAGTTCTGAATTTTTTCACTTTAACAATTAGAGTTTGGTAAATAACTGACGGGACCAGAAGTGTTCATTTTTTGCAAATTTAAAGGACCAAAAGTGCTCAATTGTAGTGAACTTAGAGGATCAAATACTCAAGTGATACTAATTATGCCTTTTTCTTCAGCCTTTTGTTTACTGTTCTCATTCAGTTTTTATGCCCACTTATCAGTCAATGAATTTTTTATCATATTTTAATATGGGAAAAGGATAGAAATGGCCGACCGGGTGAAATTAATCTCACCCGATGGCCCAAGTTTCCCCAAAGCCAATTGTAGCTCGCCCAACCCATTTACTACAAAAAAAAAAAAAAAAAAACCTTTTGTGGCGGCTTTAGTCGCCACTAAAAGTAGTCACTAAAAGTTCGTTGCAAAAAGAGGACTTATTGTGGCAACTTTAGTCGCCACTAAAGATTAAGTATGTATAGAAATGTATCGAAAATGTATCATGCATATAAAAATGTATCATTATTGTATAGAATATGTATTCCTACCGCATATGTATAGAAAAGTATCATTGTTGTGTAATTAGTGTATAATAACAAAGGAGTTTTACAATATTTAGGGCCCGTTAGTCCATGAGAATTATTCATTTTTTTCAGAAATATTTTTTCACTTTTTTCACTTTATGGTGTTTGACAAAAATTCCATATACAACTTCTAGTGTATTTGAATTTGGAAAACAGCCAAAACTTGTTTTTCACTTTTTTCATTTTCAACACATTCAACACAACCAAATTTTCTTTGAAACTATAATCAAATATATAACTCCATCTTCAACTCCAACTCCAAAATACCAAATAAAGTGAAAAATATTTGATTTTTATGGCCAACCGCCTACTTATACAAGTAAAAATCAACTAGAGTTTATGCAAGAATTGGAATATTGTTAAGATAAAATGGGCCCAATGTACCTTCATAATATTAAAAGGGAAAAGGACACTCAGTTGCCTTTCGGCCCAAAGTAATCCCACGTTTGGGCCTAATATTTCCGAACTGGCCTTTCGACCATAAGTATTCCCAAAGTTAGCTACTTTCCAAACAAAAAAAGCACATTTTTTTGAAAAAAAAATTAGACTTTCTGATGATTTAAAAGATAAAAAAAAGTGTCAAGACTAAAGGTTTACATATTAAAAAAAATCGACTTTTTAGTTGCAAATTCAAAGATCAAAAGTCATCACTAAAGGTCAAAATTCATATCGAGCCTTCGAAAAATATTTCAAAACATGTATAATAGGTGTATACTTATACAGTGATTGAGCTTTCAAAAAATATCCTAAAACATGTATAATATGTGTATATTTATACATGGATTGAGCCTCCAAGTAATATCCCAAAATATGTATAATATGTGTATACGTTGATCATACATTTATTACACACATATTACACATGTTTTGGGATATAATCAATGTTGTATAAAGAATATGTATCACTACCGTATATGTATGATATTTTTTATACGAATGATAATTTTTATACAAGAATGATACATTATATACATATGTTGGAATTATATATATACTCTCTATACAAAAATGATACAGTTTATATACACTTTCTATACAAGAATGTTACATTTTATATACTGTATATGTATGATACACTTTCTATACAAGAATGATACAGTTTATACATAAATTATACAACAACGATACATTTTCGAACCTGGGCAGGCAAGGGGAAAGTCTCGCCCAAATACATGCAAATACACAAAATACACGCGAAATACATAACTTTTACTTAAAAGTAAGCTACGAATTGTAATTTGAAACATGATAGCTACTAATAGGAAGATCCTCATAGAAGGTAGTTATATCTGTAAGTTTGCCTTGTTATTTAAATAAGGGAAAAAGCTTAAATATGCCAACAAATTTTTTGAAATGACTCATTTATAATTGGGCTCATTTATGCCAACGCTGAAATGACTCATCCATGCAACATGCCATTAACAACTCAATTAGCTGGGTTTGAAAAAACAAGATTCGACATGTGGCGTTCAATTAGAGGTATACGTCGTCAAATTAAACCAGCCCAAATAAAATTAAAACCCGTCCCAAATAAAACTGAAACCCGACCCACCGAAAATCCTTTTAACCCAAATCCCTATTCTTATTTTCCTCATCACATTATATGATCAAAACAAAAACCCATTAGCTATGCTAGATTGAACCTAATGGAAGTAAAGAAGCATGATCCTATACAAAGTGAGAATTATAAACTTCGCATACTAGATGAATCCCTTTAGAGAAGTAGCTAATGGATGGTCTAGCAATTAATTTCATATTTACTGTTAAGATTGTATTGGCTTTTCTATCTAGTGATGGTCTGACAAGTAGCTAATGGACGGTATTCATATCCTTTTAGAGCAATAGCTAATCTTCAATCTAACATAAGCATTTCTTACTAATGGGTTATTTTTTTATACTATAATGTGATGATGGAAATAAGAATAGGGATTTGGGTTAAAAGGGTTCTGGGTTGGTTGAATTTGGGTCGAGTTTTAATTTTATTTGGGCTGGTTTAATTTGACGTCGGGGATCTCTAATTGGAGGCCACGTGTCAAATCTGGTTTTTGGAAACCAGCAATTTGAGTCGTTAACGGCAAGTAGCATGGATGAGCCATTTCAGTGAACGACGATGAAATAAATGAGCCCAACTATTAACGAGTGGCATAAATAAGCCATTTCGGATAGTACGATGACATATCTGAGCTTTTTCCCTTTAAATAATAATGGATAATGTAGTAGTTTAACACTTTCAAGGCCATTTGGTTGCAAGATTAGTCTTAGATGGGTTATTGTGGTATGGAATTTGAGATTATACTTAATTTGTGTTTGATTGAAGCTAATACCTCAAATTAGGATAACTTTAACTACACAATTTTGGAATTATCTATAACATATAAAAAGTGGGATTGCAGTGTCTTCAAGTTCTTTGCAGACCTCGTCATCACAAACCAACTCCAGCATGTTTAAGTAGTGAAATATGCACTTTTTTGATAGAACATTCTTCTTATAGCATCATTGCATCACATACACTACATCACTAGGCAAATTGCTGATTATATCTTCCCAGCTTCTGCCTGATTGTTCTCTTTTGATATCTGTTGGAGACATATCTTCCTAAGAAAGGAAAAAAAACCAAGTGGCAAATGCAAACAATTCTAACAGAAAGTACTATTTTTTCTGTAGAACCTTAAATATTTGTTAAACGTTCCAATTATAAATAGAACTGTACTTATAATTTAGAAATCAGTTCTAACAGAATGCAATATTTTTCTTTCTTTCTGCTCAAATTCTCTCCCAAATTTCCAGTTTGATCTCACTTTCAATTTTTTAGCCATTGACTGTTTCGTCAATGGCGGAGAAAAGCCTTTGATTACCATGAAGAAGACATTCTTTTACTATTTCTTCCCATCAAAAGATGAAGAAGAAGCGTGCGAATTTAACAACACCCCATGTGTAGTGAATCGAGAACTAATAGAGATAAGGGACGTATACACAGCTCGGAAAATTGATGAAGGAAAGCCCAATGGCAGTCCATGACGAGGTCGTTCTTGGAAAGCTGGTGATTCCATTTTTATGATTGATGAGCAGGAAAGTGTTGTTATACAGGAAGGCTAGCTTTATCTTCGTGTTAGTTGAATGAAATAAATTTACCCTCTGAACTAGGATAACAAGATTTTTTTCAAAATATTATCCGAACACCAAAAAAGATCATCAGATATTAGAACAACTTGCATATGCCAAAGCAAATCCGACTATAAATGGGACAATATCAAGTAGATAAAATAATTAGTAAATGGCTTAAACGAATGAAAAGCAAAAAAAGAAAATGGAAAAAAAAAAAAAAAAAAAAGTTGACCCCTTCCAATTGAGTTTTGTGATAGATCTGCAGATTGCGAATTCAGTTTAAATATGACATCAACGCACTTTATACATAAAAGTCTTAATATGCCACTGGGATCCCCGCATCCTTGATCTGGGGACAATAGGTTTTAAATATTTAATCACTATTGCTTTTGGTGATGCTATTGGATAGCAGCTAATTAGCAGTTCCTTCAAAGTTCCCTTAAAGCATGCGACACTTCCTTCCTCGCACTGTTCAATGATCATCCTCTCAAGTCTTGGAGGATTAGCAAGGATGACTGTAGTAAATACATTTCAGTACTTGATCCCTTGAATTTCCTTAACTTCACTGTTCGAATCATCCTCAGAGCTTCATTCACATGGCTTTGTTCCTTCGATAAGTAAGATAACAGTTTTGTTGTCTGACTTAATGTCTCATCAACCTGAAGAAGAAGACTCACATATGATATAACACAACGTCAGTCAAACTTTTAAAACTTGTAAACATATCGTTAAACTTTTTATAACTATAAAAGCATCAAGGGTCATAATAAATAGTGTCACTTGAAACAGAACATAGTTAGTAGTCATAGAACTGTCCTTATTAAGCAAGATGTGTCTTACCTTCACAACATCGTCTATTTCAATTTCATCAAGGTTAGGAGAATTGCCAAGCAGGCAAAATGCACAAGAAATACTTTCAACCGAAATCTTAAAGTCACAAATTTTCAGGCTTTGCAGTTTTAGTGGTCTGTGAAGCTTGTCTGGCACACGAACCAACCCAAGTTTCTGAAGCAACAGATGCCAGAAAAAAGAAAAAGAAATTATGGAGTGTAAGTTACAAAAGCTACAAATTAAAGATGAATGCTATTTTCTTACCTCTAGGGATGTTCCATTCAAGCAGAGGTGCTTAATGATTGTAAAGATCGGGTTCACATTAAAACACTGAAATGTAATTGTAAAGCTGCTAAGGATAGACATGTTCTCAAGTTTTGGGGAAACCAAATTAACAGAATCAACATTAGCACAGAATCTCAACTCCAAAGTCTCAAGCATTGGCAGATTAAGTGTGTCTAATGGCAGATTAAGTGCGTCATCTGATCGATGACCGGCAATTATAGAATGTTCTAACTGAAGGCTAATAAGATTGGGAAATTGGGTACCATCAGGCAGCTTAAAGACACACCTTGAGAGCTTCAAATGTGTCAATGTTCCACAAGTAAATATTCTATTAGGCAACACGTAACTTTCATTGTAGTCCATATCTAGAGTGAGCTTCTTGATACCGTGATTCGAGACGAAGATGGCGCATGGATCCACATCTGACTGCGCTAATTTGTGTGCTTTAGAGATAAAATGAAGTCCCAGAACATTTCCAGTGTGTTGCAGGAGAATTTTTTGGATTACGCTTGCAGCAGAAGCCCCAATACTTGATATATGCTGAAAAAAAGGGGATCAAACATAAGGTGTGGCAGTGTAGACCATATATGTATCCATCGCTTTGATAAGATGCTAGTTCTTGCAGCATCTTGAATGGGCATGTTCTCTAGTATTCCATGTAGTATGTCGTTCGGTAAGTTACCAATGTTCGTAGACTTCCTAGTATTAGTAGCTACCCCGCATCGACTCATACTTTTTCTAGATCTGAAATATTTTACAGTTCTATTTGATTGAACATGAATTAAGGGGACTATATATAGTTGCCTTAGTAGTAGCAGTGAGCATAAGTAGATATTAATGCACAGAATCAGAGGAAAACTAATAGACACTTTGCTTGAGTCCTCCAAAAGACATTTTGTGAAATTCCAAAAGTCTGTTCATTCCCATAGGATTTATTTAACAAATCAATGCTGGAATTGTAATACTTGAAACAGAGACATATTTTGATAATTATTAGGAGTCGAGAAGGCATGTAAAATAATTAAAGTCAGGGGTGTGGTATCTAGACGTTTCTGATGCTGTGATGCAGATCCATGTTCCTGTTGATATGGAACATATCATAAGAAAAGCAGTAACTCGCCACTTTTTCAACCTGTAATAGAAAAATAGTCGGTGTATGCAAAGTAGTTGCAAAATAACCCATTTTTAGTGCGGAAATAAAATCTGGATAAAAATATGTTTTGCTAAAAGGAGCAAGAGACGTCAATCTCATCTTCATTGTCGGCCAATCATCACCATAAAAGAAAAAGGAATTAATAAAAAACATGAAAATTAATAAAAAACATGAATAGATACAATCACGTGAGTTAACGGAGTTTGTTATTTCTTATTTCATAGATCTTAGCTGATAAAAGATCATCATTACGGAACAATCCAAATGATCGCTGTTGTATCAAGATTTTGGCGTGCATCACCTCAAGTAGAAGTTGTCACATTTTACGCTTAATGGGTTAGCCGCAAATATTTCTGGCTGGTTTTCAAGCACAAATTTCAAAAGTCTTATGTTTTTTCTTGATCTTCATGTCAAGTCAATCAATGTCACGTAAACTGGGATAGATGGAGTATTAATTCTTTTTTAATTATTAATTTTTCTCGGGCTGTATTCCTTGATACATGACAGCGACTAGCTGATCATTTGTTGGCCGTAGCAATTAAATTCTCCTTTTGATTTAATGGCTTTGGAGTAGGCTGCATTGTGAAGTACTCAGTTTAGAGACGGTTGTCCATTGTGGTTAGACAATAGTAAGATCTGAAAGCTAATTTACATTTGTGCATAAAATGATGAATGAGATACTTAGTTTAATAACGTATAAGTGACTCTTACTTTATTTGATCATAGTAAAATAAACTATAGTGGCATTTCACCCCTAACCACAACTCATCTGCTGATTCTTCAACACCAGTCGGTTCAGACCTCCACTTAGTTTCACCCAAGCTTCATCCTAGTCATGGATAGATCACCTAGGTTCAGGTCCATAAGCAGTGACAATTGCCCTATGAAGACTCTCTTTCGCTACGGCTCCGATGGGTTCCCTTAACCAAGCCACTGCCTATGTTACGACTTTGAAAATCATAATAAATATGTTAAAATCAGTTAAGTGGAACAGAATATACATAATGCCACGAAAAACAGAATAACTCCATTAGAAATATGAGATTAAGGAAACAAAATATTAAAAAACCATAGTGAAGTTATGTAACCAGGTTGAGGATTAACTCAGAGCAACTCTTTAAAATAAACAACCACATAACAATGCATGTGGCAATTCTCCTTTGTTTAGACAGCTTTTTTTTATTTCTTTAATGTAATAAAAGGGTCATCCATCTAATCGAAAAACTTTTTCCCAATTGAAGACTTAAAAGGGGTCATTTAGCCAGATCATCCTCTAGTATCTAGGATAGAACAAAACAGACTCTGTTGATTAAGTTGTGATAGATCGATCTACAGATTCAATATTCCGTCTAAATATGAAACCGTTGCACTTGACCAAAAACCATATGGTCATCCCTGGACAACTAAAGCTATATCCAAGCTAGCGGTTAGCAGGATGACACCTGAAACTTTTAGGATATTTGATGGATGTTTTTAGTTCATTGTGTTAGTAAAAGACTGTACTTTAACTGTATTTTAAGTTTTGGGTATAGTTGAGGAATGACCAAAAACTTGTACAAAGGACTTTGATTACTTTATTGAATATAAGAAAAAGATCATTTAACTGAAAATAAATATTTGTGTCGCATGGAAAAAGAATAAACTCCATATGATTGATCAAATAAGTACCATACCCAACACATTTGAAACTAAATGGAGTTGCATAGCAATGCTGGCTAATGGAAGATTAATAATGTTGCACTAATATATATCAAACTACGACATAACAGAGAATAAAACAACCAAAGTGTTACTAACAACTCGCGACAGATAAAAAGGATCAATAGCACATATGAAGCTCACCAAGATCGAAAGATAAATACCTTCTGCATAGCTTTGCAGGCAACATAATCCTATACTACCAGCAAGAGATGAGAATGAAATTGATTGGACAAATACTTGTAGTTCTTGCAGCACACAAAGTAGTAGAGGGACTAAGAGCTTATAAACCAAAGGAATTGACCCCTGAAAATATGTCTGAATAGCAGCTTATAATCAAATTTGAAGGATAAGTAACATACATGTTTCACAACCCACAAACAAATAGAACCCCTGAAAATATGTCTGAATAGCAGCTCGAACACATTATTTGTAATTGATCAATTAATTCAAGGCATCTCTTCTTTTGTCCTGGATATAACTTCTGACAAATTAAACACATGGGTCAGACCAAAGTATAGAAGTTTGTTGAGCATCGCAACTTCAGCAGAAATTTAAAGCTGCGACGGTGCTTGAATAGTACTACTATAGGGTCACATGGTGTCACTGCTTTTACCCTGCTTCATTCCCACAATATGGATGACATCAACCAAGAAGTTTTACTACGTACTGAAAACTAATCTCATATTTAGCATTACTAAGTGTACTTCAACATAATTATGCTAGAGCGAGAAGCCTCGGGTTTGAGCCTTGCGAGTCATCTCCGGTAAGAAATACTTTATTCCCAAAGTGGGACTTTCGGGGCGAATCTGGATTAGTCGACCTCTTTTTGGGTACCAGTCACCGGACGATATACCAAAAAAAAAATAATAGTCATTATGTAACCAATAGCTGTACCAAATGCCAATACCAATTACTGAACGCATGCACATACCCCAGAAAACTAACACATATAAAAGAGTAGGCCAAAGTCATACGGGCCACTTAACTTATCGATTTTCCATCTAGCACTCAACCGAAATGTTGACTATCCGAACCCCGAACATAAGATAAAATGTGTCATTCGAACCCCTCGTGCTTGGAGCACACGCACGCGTGAAGCTCACTTGTCGTGACATGGAAAAATAGACCGTTGACATGGAGCCATGTCATGTTACCAGTTTTTTTTTTTTTTTTTTTTTTTTTAAATAAGCCATGTCAACAAAAACAATTAATTTTAAAAAAAAATATATTTTAAAATATATTTAAATAATTAAAAAAAATTGAAAAACCCAAACCAAATTTCTCCGATAGCCCACCTCACCTGCCACGGCCGCCGCCGCTCCTCCACCTCCGCTTTTTTTTTTTTAAATTTTTAATCATTAAAAATTAATTTTAACAAAAACTCTATTTTAAAATCTATTTAAATAATTTAAAAAAATTGAAAAAAACCCATCCTCCGATAGCCCACTTCACCGTCGCCATCGCCGCCGCCGCTTCAAAATCTATTTAAATAGCGTTTTTGTTAAAATTAATTTTTAATGATTAAAAATTTAAAAAAAGAAAGCGGCGACGGCGGCGGAGGAGGAGGCGGCGGCAGAGGAGGCAGTGGCGGCGGTGAAGTGGGCTATCGGAGAGGATGGGTTGGGTTTTTCAATTTTTTTTTAATTATTTAAATAGATTTTAAAATAGAGTTTTTGTTAAAATTAATTTTTAATGATTAAAAATTTAAAAAAAAAAAAAATTGGTCTCTCACGCCTGTTTAAAGCAAGCGGTGAGCTTACGCGTGTGCCGCTTGGCACGAGGGTTCAAATGGCACGGTTTTATCTTATGTTCGGTTCGATGGTCAATGCTTTACTGGGGGTCTAGATGGAAAATCAGGACAAGTTCAGGGGTCCATCTATGACTTTGGCCTAAAAGAGTATAGAAAAATAACATGAAGCCTTTGCTTCGTAAGCAAACATCTTCCAACAGAGAAGAAGATGAGGAACACAGATTAAGCTTATCAAGATCCAAAAAAATGGAATTAGCTGTTAGGCACCTATTTATAGTTTTCCAATCTTCAGTAAGTACTTTTTAAAATGAAATAATACTAAAGCATTACTGGCAGAGGATAGAACAAATGTTCATCGCTCTCTCACAAAAGTACCACACTTGTACCAAGTTCATCATAAAAAAAATTCAGTAGACTAAGTAATAATCAGAAAGGAATTAGCATAGATATACCTAATCCTTCAATTACCAAGAAAAGCCATACATTTAAGTGATCAAACATAAAGGCAAATGACAGGTTTCACAACCCGAAAACAAATAAAACTCCTGAAAATGTCTAAATAGCAACTCTAGTGCATCATCAGTTCAAGGCATATACTAATATTTTTTGCATATAGCTACTAGGATTGCTTTTTTAGCATCAGCGTAACACATGGTCAAACTAGAATATAAAAGTTTCCGGAGCATCGCAACTTTAGCAGAAGTAGTACTCTGTACCTGCTCAGATTGCTTTGGGGAGTACTTCTCCATTAGCTTAGCCAGGCCGAGGTTGAATTTCTCTCGTTGCCATCTCCTCTTCCCAGTGTAACACTGTAACTTGACGAAGCTTGAATTATAAATATGATAATATAATGGAACCAATATGAGGGTTATAGAAAGTGTTTTGAAAACCAATTAAGTCATAAGAAATGTCTTTGGGAAAAACAAAGTTGAAAGCCACTCTACGGGGCATGTTTGCAAGTGAGTTTATAGAAGGTCTTACTTCCAACGATCATAACCCCATTATTAATTGAGAATTTGGGAAAACTTCCTTGATGAAAGTTGTAGAGCATTGAAATACCTTTCCAACGGTATCTTACGGTCAAACGGACATCCGTGTAAAAAGTTATGGCCATTTTACGACAGACTCGTCCGACAAAAACCGCCTCTGTCACCAGATGCGACGGAGGGTGCGACTCGCAGACACGACATGCGACGCCACAGTCCCGTCGCAAGTGGTGACAGAGAGATTTTGTCCAGACTTTTCTGGACCACTTTAAATGAGACCCAACTCGTCCAAAATCATATTTTCATCATTCTTGGTCAAGAAAACCTCTAGAATACTCTCTAACCTTCATCCACACGAAAATTCAAGGGAAATCCATAATCAATAACACCAAATCCATGAACCCAAATGTATGAAACCTAGCCAAGGTTCATCTAAATCAAGAAAACCCAAGGGAAGTGAAGTAGGGTTTTGGTGCTAGAGAAGTAACTCCACTCAAGACTTGTTCAACCACTATCTAAGGTAAGTTTCATGGCTTTTTCATGATGATTAAAGTTGTTGATGAGTTCTGGGAGAATAGTAAACGGGTTTGATAAAGAGAATTATATGAACTATGATAGGTTTTTGGATTGTTGACTTGGGATTGTTGTATTCATATGGGTGATGGAGAATGATGTTAATTACATCTAATTGAAATTATAGAATTAGCTAGAAGTAATAGAATGGGAAATTGGTGAAGAAAACACCATTACGAGGGTCAGGAGCTCATGCCCACCAAGTGTTTGATAAAATGCTTAGATGAACAAAGCATGGATATTGTTGCTAATATAGAATCCCTATGACCTATATTATTATAGATTAAAGTTGAAGGGATTGAAGGACATTGTGATACGCTCAAAAGCAGGAAGTTAAGGTATGTAGAACTTCCATTCCACGTGAATCTCACGCTCTTCCCCATGCTCCGTTTCTTGATATCCATGAAGTTCAAACCTAGGGCATTAAAACCAACATATTGGTAGCCCGTATTTATGTATTTATACACATGAACTTTGTATCTATATTCGTTATTGTATTCCTAATCTTCCATTACGGTTATTAGGAACCCTAGCTTAATCCATGAATCATGAATTCTTCTCGTATGTGTTCGCATTATGTTATATGAAATTTTATGATTTTATGTAGCAAGTTACAAGCATGTTTTCAAGTCAAATTATATATCTATATATTTATGAACTATTGTTTCTACTCGCGAATCAAGAACATGTTTGCAAGATTATGACAAGTTATTTCGTGAAATCATGATTACAAGTTATTTACAAGTTATTTCACGAAACTCATGGGCTTCTTAGCCAACTATATCATGTTCATGTTTTTGGGATTGCTTAGTTAACCGAGAGGGCTCGATAGCCTGAAACTACGTTGCCAAGTAGGATAAGGGTTGTCGACGAAGTAGGCAACACCTTCATTATGCGCTTGGATCTTACATGCTATTATTACTTAAATCTCATATCCCCCGGCAAGGTGTGAGTGTTCTCCAGGTAGGCGCAAGTACCGCATCATGTTGTCGGTTACACTATAGCATTCCCCACGTTACAAGAAGTTTTATATACATGTATTTTCATTGAATTAACGTTTTCGGACTTTACTCACGTTTCATGCTCATGTTCAAGTTACATTCGGTTTAGCTTCATGTTCTATACCTATGTATGCCATGTTCTTCATTTCAGCGGGTTTTACATACTAAGACTAGTCACCATGTACTAACGTCCCCTTTTGCCCGGCCCTCCACGGTGTTATACCGACTTTCGAGCACACGCACCAACGCATGAGATCACCTCGCATCGACTTATGGTGAGCCCCACTCCTCCCGGGTTCAACATGTGAGTCTTTATATTTAGTATACAATTGGTAGTCCCGAGGCCATGTCCCGGTAGTTAGTATTCGCACATGTTTTATGGTTTCATGACAAGATGTTAGTTTCCAGAGTCAGTGGTGCATTCATGATTACAGACTATTATGTCTTCATAATATTTCATGCTATGAGATAATTTCAAGACTTTATTCCGCAAATTATATTTTTATGATTTATTTAAATTGCATCATATAGATTCTATTGTTTGATGCCCATGTTGATAAGCAAGCTTTAGCGAGGTTCGCTCGGACGCAGTAAGGCCCGAGTGCCGTGTTACGGCCGAGTGCCATGGTTCGGGCGTGACAAAACTTGGTATCGTAGCCTAGGTTCAAGAGTCTTTAGGGAGTCTATGAAACCGTGTCCAGGGGGCTGGGTCATTTTTATATGTGTGAGGGCCCCATACATATAAACAGTTGACCACCAAGACATTCGATTTGTCTCATTTCTTTCCACTCTAGATCGTGCCGAAGCTAGAAAGCAATAAGTAACTTCTCTTTATCTCGAATTACGTACGTTTCGAATTGCGAGGAGATGAGCAGTAATTCAAGGTCCAAGTAAAGGATATTTACCCATAGGGGGTACAATTATGCAATATCTTCACCGGTAACGAATGAGACTTAAAGTGCTATTGAAAGTGAATACAATGTAAGTTGCTCGAGAAGGTGCGGAGCGGAACGAATGGTATGTTGAATGAAATTGATGTCCTTTTACATGAATAAAACAGGGAGGATATTAGAGAAATTAGAAAAAGGAGCCAAGTCAACAAGAAAAAGGTAAATTGTGGAGCATCTCAAGAAGAGGTGGCGGCCGTTTTCTGCCCTGAGGTCATTGGACCCACCCATTCGCGATTCTGCATTGAAAGGGAAAATAAATGAAAGTGTAACGAGCACATTGATTTTGGACATATGAGGTAAGTCCGTCATTTTTATCCGTGTTGAAATTGGGAGCCACCGGTGGCTATGATATGACATGATATATATATATATATATATCTTGCGCGAGGCATTGTTGGTATTTCTGCGTGCGAGGTTTTGGGATAGTAAGAAATGCAGAGAAACTCGCCAAAATTTTTCTTTAGAAATAGAAGGAGAATGAGATATAAGTTCGTATATGTCCGGAAAAGCCATGTCACGGTAATGATAAAGATTTGACTAAGTTGGGGCACGGATGACTTCGAGAAATAAGATTTACCCCGGTTAGGATGAACACCTTGGTGGAGTGACGGTTCGTATATCCGAATGTATATTGGAAAACAAGGCTTAAACGTTAAGTTCGGGGAGTAGAGTGATTAGTAGAAGAAATCGAAGAAATCGAAGAGAGCAAACCATAGAAGAATAGCTTTAAGAGTTTTCAAAAGAGTTGTCCCAAGATTTACAAGTGCGTAGTTAAGTCGTTAAGATAGAGTATGCCATTTACGAATACAAAGAGCAACCCGTTCATGTAAGTAAATTTAGTTCTTTTCTCCATGAGAAATTGGTCAGATGTGAGTCAAAAAAAAAAAAAAAAAAAAAAAAAAAAAAAAAAAAAAAAGGTCGTTGTCATAGGAAAGTACAAAGGAATTGGGCAGTAGGTAAGGAATGTTAATTGGATCCCATCAAAAGAAGTTAAATTTGTAATATAAGACGTCAACTTTTGTCTAAGCGGGAGATACATAAATTCAAAGACGTTCAATGGGATAATTGAAGACCCGAAGCGGTTAGTATGAGATGAAGAACCTAATTCAGTTAGGTTGGCATAATGAGATAGTCTCCTTAGGGAATATGTTCAACCCGAAGTGAGCAAGGATCGTCAAATGGATCGTGTCAAGTTCAATTACTATCGATTAGGCGATCAAGAAAAGCTATAAGAGATCATGCCCGCTTATGTGTCATAAGGGTAGTGCCATTGCACAAGACTCTAATCTTTAAGGTGCTGAGTCACAATACTTGGCACACAATAGCACTATGAGTATTTTAGGAAGTATGTACCATGATTTAGGCGGACGAGGAACTAAGGTGAAAGAAGTTCGCCGCTTATCCAAGCTAGAATTCGACTTTCGGCTCCGAAGTGGTGGAGTTATTACCCGAACATGGCATTCTGCTAGTCATTGAGTTAGAGAGAAGCGCTTGGTGATTCCTACTTGCCGCGTATGAAAGAGGGATTCACGAATGGAAAGCCTTAGTTTTCGAGTGTGGAGGGAGATAATGGTACACTTGGAGATATCGAGGGCATTATGCGTTCCGCATGTAGATGGGCTCGTAGAGCGAATCATGTCGAAGCTCACAATTCCAGTATTCCATTCACCCGTGTTCTACTAAGATGTACCATGATCCTAAGGAGATTTATTGGTGGAATGATATGAAGAAGGATGTGGCGGATTTTGTAGCTAAGTGCCCGGTGTCACAGTGAAAGCCGAACACCAGAGGCTTGGTGGGTTTGGCTCGAATGTTGATATTCCCGTTCACTGAAATGGAAATAATGCGACGGACTTTGTATCGTGTTTGCCCTCGCTCGACCAGAGGCATGATTTAATTTGGGTGATTGGACAGTACTTACGAAAATCGCCGCACCTCTTGCCGCTTAAGACACAGATTGAACGAGAAGATTATGCCAAGTCATATGTTAATAAAATTACCATATTGTATGGGACCCTAGTGTCCATTATTTCGATTATGGAGCTCAACACAAGCGAACTTAAAAATCCTTTAAAAAGGATTAGATGCATGAGGTGAACCTTAGCACGCCATTTTCATCCTCGACAAATGCTCGGACGATAATGTTATTCAGATCTCATGTTACGATATTCATGTTAGTTCAATGCTCGTATATTTACGCCGACTTAGTACTCGATATCACCGCACTCACGTATCGTGGCGCTAATCCGGTATTCGCTTAGGCTCAATATTCAACAGCCGATCTTCAATAGCTTCAATAGACATTCAGTTTAATATCTCAGCAGTTTAGTAATCTTGTATTCATTCAGTTTAGTAACCATGTGTCCTTGATTTCAATAGTAATTGGGATGACCACCGCCTTATCGAGTTTACTACAGTAAATAATTACCATGCGTTGTATTGGGATGGCACTCGTTTGAAACTTTTTGAAAGGTGCGTATCACCGATTGGTAGTCTAAAGTTGGGAAAGGCTGGTTGTTAGGACCAAATTTGGTCTATCGCTATAAAGAAGGCCAAGTTGATTTAGAAGCGTTTGAAGACGGCCAGAGTCGCCAAAAGTCCTATTCGACACGCACAGAGACTTAGAGTTCCAAGTTGATGATTAAGTGTCTCTTGAAAGTTTTACCTATGAAATGCGTTATGAGATTTGGTAAGAAGGAGAAAGCATAGTCCCGCCCATATGGACTCATGCTGCATCCAACGAAAGGTTGGCCAATTGGCTTATAAACTTGAGTTACCACAAGATTTGATCTTGTGCATCTAGTGTTTCATGTGTCAATGTTGAAGAAGTGTGTGGGAGACCATCGTTGGTTGTTCCTGCTGATGCTATAACGAGCTAAGGATGGCCTCACCTATGAGGAGATCACCGTAGCCATTCTTGATCGTCAAGTTCGCAAGCTGAGAACTGAAGTAGCCTCGGAAAAGTCCCGCGAGGAGTCGGAAAGTCGAGGAAGCTACATGGGAAGCCGAGGATATGAAATCCAGGTACCCGCACTTGTTTATTTTCAGAAGAGATTTGTGAGGAAGCACCAAGATTTTGAGGTATGTTTTTTTTCATGCTTTTTGGTCGCAAGGTGTGTCAATTGATAATGCTATTGTGATGTAGCCCTGTGAGGCAATGATATTATGGGTTGTTGTGACAGGTTGGTAGTGCCTTATTACAGGGGAAACTCTGGCGAAATTTTTGTAGAATCCCGAATGGTTATCATTCGAGGACGAATGATCCCAAGGAGATATTGAACACCTCGTAACTTCGGACGAAGCTTGAATTATAACATGATAATATAATGGAACCAATATGAGGGTTATAGAAAGTGTTTTGAAAACCAATTAAGTCATAAGAAATGTCTTTGGGGAAAAACAAAGTTGAAAGCCACTCTACGGGCATGTTTGCAAGTGAGAGTTTGGCTGGTCTTACTTCCAACGATCATAACCCCATTATTAATTGAGAATTTGGGAAAACTTCCTTGATGAAAGTTGTAGAGCATTGAAATACCTTTCCAACGGTATCTTACGGGTCAAACGGACATCCGTGTGGTAAAAGTTATGGCCATTTTACGACAGACTGTCCGACAGAAAACCGCCCTCGTCACCGGACGCGACGGAGGTGCGACTCGCAGACACGACATGCGACGCCGTCGTCCCGTCGCAAGTGGTGACAGAGAGATTTTGTCCGTACTTTTCTCGGACCACTTTAAATGAGACCCAACTCGTCCAAAATCATATTTTCATCATTCTTGGTCAAGAAAACCTCTAGAATACTCTCTAACCTTCATCCACACGAAAATTCAAGGGAAATCCATAATCAATAACACCAAATCCATGAACCCAAATGTATGAAACCTAGCCAAGGTTCATCTAAATCAAGAAAACCCAAGGGGAAGTGAAGTAGGTTTTGGTGCTAGAGAAGTAACTCCACTCAAGACTTGTTCAACCACTATCTAAGGTAAGTTTCATGGCTTTTTTCATGATGATTAAAGTGTTGATGAGTTCTGGAGAATAGTAAATGGGTTTGATAAAGAGAATTATATGAACTATGATAAAGGTTTTTTGGATTGTTGACTTGGGATTGTTGTATTCATATGGGTGATGGAGAATGATGTTAATTACATCTAATTGAAATTATAGAATTAGCTAAGTAATAGAATGGGAAATCAAAGCAAGAAAAACACCATTAATGAGGGTCAGTGGAGCTTCATGCCCACCAAGTGCTTGATAAAATGCTTAGATGAACAAAGCATGGATATTGTTACAATATAGAATCCCTATGACCTATTATTATAGATTAAAGTTGAAGGGATCACATCGCGATACGCTCAAAAGCAAAGGAAAGTAAGGTACGTAGAACTTCCATCCACATACGCGGGAATCTCTACGTTCTTCCCCATGCTCCGTTTCTTGATATCCATGAAGTTCAAACCCTAGGGCATTAAAACCAACATATTGGTAGCTCCGTATTTATGTATTTATACACATGAACTTTGTATCTATATTCGTTATTGTATTCCTAATCTTCCATTACGGTATTAGAACCCTAGCTTAATCCATGAATCATGAATTCTTCCTCATGTGTTCGCATTATGTTATATGAAATTTTATGATTTTATGTAGCAAGTTACAAAGATGTTTTCAAGTCAAATTATATATCTATATATTTATGAACTATTGTTTCTACTCACGAATCAAGAACATATTTGCAAGATTATGACAAGTTATTTCGTGAAATCATGATTACAAGTTATTTACAAGTTATTTCACGAAACTCACGGGCTTCTTAGCCAACTATATCATGTTCATGTTTTGGGATTGCTTAGTTAACCGAGAAGGCTCGTATAGCCTGAAACTACGTTGCCACCGTAGGATAAGGGTTGTCGCAAGTAGGCAACACCTTCATTATGCATTGATCCTTACATGCTATTATTACTTAAATCTCATATCCCCCGGCAAGGTGCGAGTGTTCTCCTGGTAGGCGCAAGTACCTATCATGTTGTCTGCTACACTATAGCATTCCCCACGTTACAAGAAGTTTTATATACATGTATTTTCATTGAATTATCGTTTTCGTACTTTACTCACGTTTTCATGCTCATGTTCAAGTTACATTCGCTTTCAGTTCATGTTCTATACCTATGTATGCCATGTTCTTCATTTCAAATAGGTTTTACATACTAGTACTAGTCACCATGTACTAACGTCCCCTTTGCCCGGGGCCCGCACTTCACTGGTGCGTATACCGACTTTGAGCATACGCCCTCGCGCAAGAGGATCACCTCGCATCGCTATCGCGAGCCCCACTCCTCCCGGGTTCAACATGGGAGTCTTTATATTTAGTATACAAGCTATGGTAGTCCAGGGCCATGTCCTGGTAGTTAGTATTCGACATGTTTTTGTGGTTTCATAGATGCATGTTAGTTTCCGTAGTCGCTGGTGCATTCATGATTACGTACTATTATGTCTTCATAATATTTCATGCTATGAGATAATTTCAAGACTTTATTCCGCAAATTATATTTATGATTTATTTAAATTGCATCATATAGATTCTATTGTTTGATGCCCATGTTGATAAGCAAGCCATGAGGTTCGCTTCGACACACGCAGTAAGGCCCGAGTGCGTGTTACGTCCGGTGCCATGGTTCGGCGGACATGTGACACGCAGTTTGCTTCTTCAAGAGCTCTATCGACCGTCCTTTCTTCCACAAATGCTTCATTTCTTTTTCTTGGAGTTTGATGAATTTCTCAACTTTCTCTGCCCTGACTCGATAATCCTCAACGGTTGAGGAAGCATTTGCAAAATATTGTTTGAACATGTCACGATGTTCCTGCTGTATCTGGTTAAATTTGTCCTCCTCAGAAATCCTGGCATCGTAAATCATTGTGAATCGATTCTTGAAAAATTGCTTCTGATACCCATCTCTTCTTTGCCGGCTCATACAGCATCTGCTACCTGATGATCTTGTTCTCTTTACTATCCCAGGTGCTTTATTCCCGGGACCAAGAGTTTTTTGAGCTTTAGTTTTTGGTTCTTGGGCTTCCGAACGATACGACGTCATTATCCTCCGATATCCGCCTTGGTTTTGGTTTCATTATATGACTTTTCCCCAAATTCATTGAGGGCCACAGGGGCCACTTGGGAACCCCGGGGGTTCATGTGCCCGGGTTCCCTGGCGCCAATCTGACAAATTGTTTTTAAAAAGAGGGGGACGACGTTGCCGGGGGGCGGTATCAACTGACCCCCCGCCCCCAAAGCCCCCAGAGCCGCCCAAGGAGAACGTTCCCCCCGTAAAAAAAGGGGGGAAGGGCCGGTTCGATACCCCCCCTATATCGTCGTCCTTTTTTTGTCCCCCATACCCCGTATGTCATGATTAGTCGGCCACAGGCCGAGAAGCCACAAGAGCTACCAAGGGGGACGAGTCCCAGCGTCACGCTGCGCGAGCCCCGTGGGTCCTTACACTTCATCCTTGTTTTCCCATGTGAATGCTGCCGGGTTGTCCATGTCTCTTTCGTGCCATGTAACCATAAAGCTTACGTACCCCCCCCCCCCCCCCGATAAAAGTGAATGAGTACATTCCCACGCGTCTCATCTCTTCCTTCTTTAGAAAACCGCCGACCGAGATGCGTACCCTCCATGTATCCACTACAGCGGGCCTCAAAAGCCAATACACTAATGTCACGATGGCCACGTGGACCATATGAATGTCGAACATTCTTGACAACAACATAAGGGTTGAAATAGTCGCGCAGCTCCTGATTTCCCATCCCAGTCCACTTGTCATTGTAATCTTTCTTAAAAGCCGTGTTCATAATAATCACCACTGGTGGCCACATTATTTCCTTATCTTTGGATCCGATGCCGTCCCAACTTTCGTACACCTCTCCTAGAGGTGCAACCGAAGCTCCCCTCTGACGCAACTCCTCTTCCAAAAGTTGAGCGATATCTTTGTGTAATTTAATAATTGATCCCCCTTTTTTC
>NC_081349.1:27050706-27147628 GCF_029784015.1 Lycium ferocissimum | reverse complement strand
TGAAATTTTCAAAAAAGGGTAGTTTGGGACAAATTGCACCGAGTGCCGCTGTTACGCTGTGAGGTTTTTGTCGGGGAATTTGAGAAATTTATCAAACTCCGGGTTAAAGAAATGAAAGCATTTATGGAAGAGAAGGAAAGTCTGATAAGAGCTCATGAAGAGAGAAAACGCAAACTTTGGGATGAGGCGATGGCACTGGAGAAGAAATTTGACCTCGACCTGGCTAGGCTGATGGAGAAGTACTCCCCAAAGCAATCTGAGCAGGTATAGAGTACTACTTCTGCTGAAGTTGAGATGCTCCACAAACTTTTATATTCTAGTTTGAACATGTGTTATGCTAATGCTAAAGAAACGATTCTAGTAGCTATATCCAAAAAATATTAACATATATGCCTTGAACTAATGATGCACTCAAGTTGCTATTTAGACATTTTCAGGAGTTTTATTTGTTTTCGGGTTGAGAAACCTGTCTGGCACCTTTATGTTTGATCACTTAAATGTATGGCTTTTCGTGGTAATTGAAGGATTCTGCAGTATATCTTTGCTAATTCCTTCGATTATTCCTTAGTCTCCGAAAACCGTTTATGATCAACTTGATACAAGTATGCTACTTTTGTGAGAGAGCAATGGACATTTGATCTATCCCCTACTAGTAATGTTTCAGTATGATTTCATTAAAAACGTACTTACTGAAGATTTGAAAACTACAAAATACTGCCTAATAGCTGAAGACTTTATGCACAACCAGGAGAAAGGCTCACTCCATCTTTTTGGATTTTGATATGCCTACTTGTGCACACCTAAAGTTGGACGCATACATAAAAAATGAGGCCAAGTTTGAGGGCCTATTTATGTATTATGCCTTCCTCGATCTGTTCAATGACCATCTTCACAAGTTTAGGACAATGGACAAGGATGACTTTTATTAAGTACATTTCCGTCCTGTCCCCTTGAAATTCCTTGACTTCACTGTTCGAATCATATTTAGAGCTTCACTCACTTCGTTTTCTGTCTTTGACAAGCAATTAAACAGTTCCATTGTCAACCTAACAGAAAGAATCATATTGTACCAAGTCAGTCAACCTCCACTTCTCAAGATACATATATACATAGAATTGTACTTAGTGGCCAAGTCAAAAAATTTGTTAACTGTATCAAAAAAATCTATTAACTATCCAAATGCTCGCTGTTGTATCAAGATTTTGGCGTGCACCACCTCAAATAGAAGTTGTCTCATTTTACACTTAATGGGTAGCCATAAATATCTCTGGTTGTTTTCAAGCACAAGTTTCAAAAGCCTTTTTTTTTTTTTTTTTTTTCTTGATGCTCATGTCCAGTCAATCAATGTCATGTAAATTGGGATGGAGGGAGTATTACTTCTTTTGTACAACAACAACAAACAATAACAACATACCTAGTGAAATCCCCCAAAGTGAGTCTGGGAGGGTAGAGTGTACGCGCACCTGACCCTAGTGGGGTATTACTTGTTTTTGGGGATGTATTCCTTGATACATGATAGTGACTAGCTGATCATTTGTTGGCCGCAGCAATTAAATTCTCCTTTTTAATTTAATGGCTTTGGAGAAGGCTGCATGTGAAGCACTCAGTTTAGAGACCGTTGTGCATTGTGGTTAGAAAAGAGTAAGATCTGAAAGCTAATTTACATTGTGCATAAAATGATTAATAAAATACTTAATTTAGTTTAATGACATGTAAGTATCTCTTACTCCTTATCAAAAAAAAGTATTTCTTACTTTATTTGATAAAAGTAAAGTAAACTATACTACTTTGAAAAACATAAATATTAAAAATCATAGTGAATAATAATAAAGGAAAAATTCATATCACTGCCGCAGACATAAAATTCTTAAGAAAAGGCTACAAGTTTGCCATAGGCATATGACCAAGGTGAGGATTAACACAGAGCAACTCTTTGAAATAGGCAACCACATAATAATTCATGTCACAATTCATCAGCCAAAAACATCCATTAAATGTAAAATTCCTTACCATTGTAATAACAAATTCATAACGATGCAAACTAATCACCTTGACAATTATAAACAACTTCTACTTCTACTATGAAAATTTGCATAAAAAGTAAGTGTTGAAAGTAGATTTACCATCAAAATGCCGTGATTCAACTTGAGATGCTCGAGAGAAGGAACAGACTCAAATTCGTGGGCCCTCATAACATTCCATATCCGCAAGTGAAACTTCTATCACAAGAGGGATATACTTTAAATAGAGGGAACTTATTTCACCTGCGAATTTGAAGCACCTCAGCCTGGGAGCATTAATTTCAATGACGCCACTTAAATCTGAGATGTCCAACACCAACTGCTCGAGTAACACACAATGAGAGGTTAAACTTTCAAGAAATTTGGATGTAACTGTGACGCGACATAATTCCAGGCCAATTAACTGATCGGATCCTTTGAAGGCTGGTGGAGGAATTATTGAACAGTATTGGAGAGTCAGACGCCTCAATTGAAAACATGTGAAAAGTGAAGTAGGTAATTTGTAAGGGTCACCTCTGCTAGAAAGTTTAAGAACAAGATGTTGAATGCCATTTCTAGAGAGAAAATATATAAAGTTGTCAATGGTAGGACAAGGCATCAAATTAGAACTAAAGGAGAGGTCAAACTTAGTAATTTGGTCCGGTATGAAGGGTTAAAGGGTGGTAGATAATGTTAGTTCATTTGAACATAGGGGGTATTGAGTCCTTCATTGATATCAAATTTGTTAGATCAAGCGTCAATTCTGGAAGTTTGCACCAATTATACCTCCATTTTTTTTTTTTTTGATAAGACGCTTGTCCGCATAGCTTCTCGTAAAGGCAAACGCAAAAGGATATCTTCGATTACGTTCTCGGGAAGGCTACAAAGTATATCTAGAGGTGCAGTTTGACAACCACTCTTTTCACCCCTAGTAGACATTGAGAAACAATAAATCTCCAAGAAAAATCTGCAGAAAGTAAACAAGAATATGAAGCAAGGAATGTCCAAATTAATCAGGACAGAAAAGTAACGTCAACATGCTACAACTGAAAGAAGGAAAAGAAAAGACTGCTAGCAATAACACAGTACAAGCATACAATCTCCTAGATTATTAAGATTTATTATTCAAAAGGGAAAAGAAAAACAACAAATTTATTTCTTTTGCTCATACTAAGCTTTAGAAACTCAAAAAATGGGCAGCCTGATTCACTAAGCTCCAGCTATGCACGGGGTCCGGGGAAGAGCCGGTTCACAAGAGTCTATTGTAGACAGGCTTATCTTGGATTTCTGCAAGAGACTGTTTCCATAGCTCAAACTCCTGATCTCCTGGTCACATTACACCAACTTTACCAATTACGCCAAGACTCTCCTTCAAGCTTTAGAAACTCACATTTACAGAAAACAAGATTGTAATACGGAAATACCAGTTGCACAAGGTACCTGTTATCTCCGGCCAATACAGGTATCGGGTAATACTGTTGACAAAGATAAAAAAGAACACCCCATGTTTTAGCCTCCGCTAGAATTTGAACCTGAGACTTGAGGATATTTGGCCCATAGTTCAAACACAAGATCAGTTTAGTAGCTTTATTACTCAAAACTCTCATTTCCATTCAATAACTGAAAATACATACCTAAAAGGTAGGGAAAGCCCAACCAACAGCGATTAACAAATCAAGGACAAGAACAAGTGAGAAAGTTGTAGAACCGATCGAAGGTATGACGTTGAATTTTTTTTTACTCAACACTCAAATGTGAGAATTAGTCTAATTAACTCTCAGAAAGCAAAACCTGAAAATATTTTGGCACAGAGGTAATTAACTCTCGGAAAGGGAAAAGTGACAAGTATCTTTGGACGGAGGGAGTAACTAGGATGAAGTTGTATAAAAAACTTGGCTTAATTAATTTTCATAGCATTTCTTGTGCTTTATTACAATTAACAACAAGAAGTTCAATGGACATGCCTCTCATGCTTTATTGAACAGAAGATTTCTATAAGTTTTCCCATAAGAAACTATAAATCTGACAAACTTGTACTTAGAATAACAAAAACTAGAAAGATAAAAACTCAAAGAAATTTACAAATTTTCTTAGAGAAATATTATTGGAAGACATAGGAAAATGGTTTAACATAATAAAAGAAAGAAATTATGTAGAGAGGGAGGGAGAGAAAATCGTACAATTTGATTTAGAAAGACAATGTGAGGAAACTCATTGCATAAAAGTGACGGAGAAAGAGAGAAAATTGAGGCTTAATGAATTAAGGTGGTTACCAGATAATTAAGGTGGTTATAATTAATTAGGGTTTGTTTAATTGTAATTATTACATTTAAAATCGAGTACAAGTTTATAGCCCACAGAGGTCTATTAGTTGGTTATATGAACTTTCGAATCTCCACGTTGTAATCCCTCTACAAAATTGTTTTTTTAAAAAGTAATTTTGATGGGAAATAGTTTATGTTTGATTAATTAATTTTAAAAACACTTTTGAGCAAAGAATTAGTGTTTGATCAAGTTTTTAAAAGTGATTCTAAGTATATTTTTCTCAAAAATACTTTTAAAAAAGTGCTTCTAGAGAAAAGGTACTTTTTTAGTTTATGAAAACAACTTCTGCTTCTCCCAAAAAACACTTATTTTCTCCAAAAACTTGGCCAAACACGTCATTATTTAAAATAAACACTTTTTGAGAAAAATAAGCACTTTTGGAGAAAAATAATTTTGGCCAAACTTTTTAATTGCTGCTTAAAAATGTTTTTTAAACAATTGTCCAAACACAAAATACTTCGCACTAAAATTTTTTTTTTTTTTAAATAAGCGTTTTTCAAAATAAACTAATTTTAGAAGTTTTGTCAAACAGGCTATCAAGGTGCAGCAAGACATATTCTGCCTAGTTGTTTCTCATTCCTTCCACAACAACGAAATTGGTTCCTTTTTTTTTTTACTAGTTACTCGGTGTCCGATATCCACATTGAGTCAAAAAAAATTTAGGTTAAACTGGTCTTAAATATTTGTTAACCTTTCAATTGTTGTAACACTTTCTTGCGGCTTAAAAATTAATGGGGGAATGAGAATGACCTTCTTCGAAAGAGTACATAACATTTTAAATATTCAACGTAATTTTAAAAAAATTCTCACTCGGTATTCGCTTTGTCTCCGATTAATTTGCTTTCGCGCTGGAAATCGATATTCACTTAATTATGGAGATACCAAAAATAATAGTACTAAAAGTCTTTCTAAATAAAGAATGAAAGGTAAGTTTAAAAGGGATCGTAGAGGGTTTATCTCATTTATTTTGTATTTTTATTTTCTTATTAAGTTATTTTTCGTCATCATATCATTATTTAATTGTGGGAGGATGTAACTAAAGCAGCTCAGATATGCATAAATGATTTTTTCTTTCTTTGCAAAAATGAATCTTTCAATTATATTTCATTATAGAGTTCATAGCACTTTTGGTCCGTTAGTTATTGATAAGTTATCATTTCAACTACTGCATCAGCATTCACTTCTATATATTCATTAACATCAACATCAAAAACATTTTACCCAAAGATGATGACTTGATTGAAGAAGTGAGAGGATACAACAACTTCAGCTTTACGTGATGCACGCTGAAATTTTGTTGGCTCCCTCTGTATTTTGATTGTTGCAGATTCTTCAAGACACCAAGAGGCGTCAATTATCATTCTCACTAGAACAGGAGACTTGGCTAACATAAGCTTGATAAGCTGCATCTCACGCTTTGAGCCCATTATATCTATTAGCAGAACTTCCCTAAGGTGATCAAATATGATATCTGAAAAAGCTTCCACTTCAAGACATTCTCGTGCTGGATTATTATTATCAATGTAATCAACCACCTAAGGAAGATTAACAAAGACCCATCTCTGTAAACTTATTGAGGATAAAATGTATTATGGAAATAAGAAAGACAAAGGAAAGTCAAAAACCTGAATTTCCATATATTGCAAACATGGGAAGCTTCTAATCAAGCAAAGAGCACATGAGATGATGTCCAATTTATATAGATACGAACAATGTAGGTAAAGGGAAGCCTTTTTGATACAGCTCCACCTGCTCTTGCTAAAATCTAGGAAGATGATGCCAAAATCAGGATGACTCAAACCAAAAAGATGTTGAATTATTGAAAATGCATACCAAATAAATGGATGAAGCACATTTACCTCGACAAAATGGTTATCCAAGTGGAGATCGTCAAGACCAGAAATAGGCTCAAAAAACTTGGCAATATCAAACTTTCCCGGCCTCTCACGATATTCACAACACCGAAGTGAAAGTTTAGACAAACGAGGAATAGTTTTCAAACAGATACAACTTATATCGGCAGTGAAATCAAAGTATTTCAGCATGGGAGCATTAATTTCAGTAACACATGAACTTTCTGATATTCCCAGCACCAACTTGTCAAGCAAAGGGCAACTAGAAATTAAACTTTTGAGAAATTTTGAAGGAATTTTGACGTAAGATAATTCCAGGCTGATTAATTTATCAAATCCTTTGAAGGATGGTGGAGGAAGCGACATTAAGCAATTCTGAAGAGTCAAATTCCTCAACTGCAAACATGTGAAAATTGAAGAAGGCAAATTGTATTTGTCAGCCTGGACCTGAAGTTCAAGAACAAGATGTTGAATGTCATTTCTAGAGAGAAAATACATCAGGTTGTCAATCTTAGGATAGCTCTTAAGATTAGGAATGGAGAGGGTAAACTTAGTAACTGGTCCTTCGTGAAGGGTCAAAAGGTGATAAACAATGTCTTTAAATCTAGGAGTACGGTCAGAACTTTGTGAAAGGTTCCAAAGAGATTCATCAAGTTCCAACTGTGGAAGCCTGCACCTTATATATCTACAAGTCTTAGCTAAGATGCTAGTCCTTACAGCTTCTCGGAAAAGGCAAACGCATTAGAATGTTATCGATTGCTTTATCAGGAAGGATACTGAGTATATCCAGAGGAACACTTCGACAAGCACGTTTTTGACCACTAGGAGACATCTTGAAACAATAATTTCCAATTGAAATCTGCATAAAGTAAATAAGAATATGAAGATAGGAAAAAAAATCCTAGCAAGATAGAACTGTTATTCACATAGAAACATCAACGTACAGCAACTGAAATGAAAAAAAAAATAATAATAATAATAAAAAGGAAAAAAGACCACTGCTAACAATAACACACTACATCAATAGCTATGTTGCTCAGACTCTTTAAAAATGTTGCTGCACCGATGTCGGATTCTTAAAAAATGTACTACTTTGGAGAATCCGACGCGCACCTGTCAATATTTTCGAAGAGTCCGAGCAACATAGAATTTCAATAGTTCAATAATCTAGGAGATTATTCAGATTTTTTTTTTTTTTTTTTAAAAAAAAGGAGAAAACAATCCTTCTTTCTTTCACTTTGTAGTATACTTTAGAAACTCACATTTATAACAACAAGATTAGGAGAAAAATATTACTCCCTCCGTTTCAATTTGTTTGTCTGATTTGACTCGGCACGGAGTTTAAGAAAGTAAAGAAGACTTTTGAATCTTGAGGTCTTAAACTAAAGATATGTAGAATGTACTAAAATGTCATTTAATCCTGTGGTCTTAAACACGCCATATGGAAAGTTGAAATTAATGAGTTGCCAAAAAGGGAAAGAGACATTCTTTTTTAAATAGACTAAAAAGGAAAGTAAGACAAACAATTTGAAACAGAGGGAGAAATAGTCATACCCGATAAAAACTCAAAATTTTCAAGTTCGTATGTTACTAAACAATTAGCTTTATTTTTAGTTTTTGCTTCCTCGCTAACTTGTACTAATTTCAATAAAAGCATCTCTTATTGGTGGAGTTTAAAATGTTATTGCTATAATACTTTCAATACGATTTCTCCTACGTGACAATGATTTAAGAGTTCTTGGCTGCCAGAGCAAGTGAAGTACCAATGAGGCTTCCCTTTGATCTAATTAAATGTGTCAAACATCTTTATCTTCCTGATATTTGCCTGGAAAAAATTGATTTGGTCTCATGTGCTCTTTGCATGATAAGAAGCTTCCCATTTCTACAATATTTGGAAATTCAGGTTCTCTTTCTTATTTACTCACTTTCATAGACCTTATATCCTCAATAAATGCGGACATTTGTTTCTTGTTAATCCAATCTTAGACTACTGATGATGATGATGATGATGATAATGGTGATGACAACAACGACAACAAAAACAACAACAACAACAACAACAACAACAACCATGACAATGATGATGATGATGAAGATCCTGCTCTAGAAGTGGAACATTTCACAGATGTAACATTTGATCACCACAGGGAAGTTAAGCTAGGACACATTTAGGAAACAAAGCCTGAGACGCAGCTTATCAAGCTTTTGTCAGCCAATTCTGCGATACTAGTGAGAATGTTAATTGAGTCATGGCTAGAAGATGACTCTCTTGATACAACAATAAACATACTGACTAAGCAAACAAAATTTCAGCGGGCATCACCTGAAGTAAGTTGTATATAACTTGGATAAGCAGCCATATTAAGAACCTGAGCTAAAAGTACTTTTTCTCGACAACTTTATGCCTATAAGGTAGAGAGATATGGTGATCTGAAACTAGCATGAATTTAGTAGTTCGTCTTCTGCCTAGTACTGCTATGCAAACTTTTTTAAAGAAATTATTCAATATGTGCGTGTGTGATTCATTTAATCTCGTGTCTCTTATGGAGCTCATACTGTCTTTGTCTGCTGCAGTTTCTTCCTCAGAGATGTTAGTACTATTCACATTCAGGTCACTTGGTAGTTATCGTGCTAGGTGATGAAATTTCAAAATAAAAGTTACATATTGTAGTGAATTCGATTACAGCTAATGTCTTTTATGTAGGTAGTCTGCAAAAGACGGACTCTTAAATTAGAAACTAATATATGGAAGCAAAATCACTAGTCAAAAAGGTCCGAGTCTTCTATTTCGGTTTTTTGGGCTTACACCCCAAAACAAAATCTAGCCCAACACCTAAGCGCACGCCCAGAACAATGGGGCTTATGCCTTGCGACAACATTTTTTTGCGCGGAGTGCCCTTCTTTTGGGGTGGTCTTTAAATTTTGCCCCTCGTATTTGAAATCTTTAAAATTTGCCCTTCAAACACCCATAGGTTCCAGTGTTCAACCTCACGCGTCAAAATTTTAAAAAAATTCGCATGGTAGTTTAAATTTCAAGTATGCCGGGACCCTGCATACTTTTGTTAAGGAATTACCAAAGTTATGCCGGACCCGCATACTTAAGCCTTGTGGGGCAAGACTTGGCATACGGTCCCGCATAACTTTGATAATTCCTTCACAAAGTTATGCCGGTCCTGATAAAAGTTTGCCCATTAAAAGTATGCCCCCACCGGCATAACTTTGTGAAGGAAATATCAAAGTTATGCCCTTAATTCGACATACTTATGCCAAGTCCGCCCATAAGGCATAAGTATTCAAGAAAAGTCACTACATAATTTTTAACTACATGCCCATCCTAATTAAAATAAATTAATCCAAACTTAACAATATTAACACATCCGCCACGCATTGACAACCTCATCATGAATTGCATTTGCACCAAGATTCGACGATTTCCACCCAAAGACAAGAGCATGTTTATTCCCGTCAAGAAGTAAATCTTAGATAAAGCCAAGACAATACCTGTGTAAGTAAGTTAGCTATAGATGGTCTACTACACCTAATGCTATCCACAATGTCGAAACTTTAGGTCCTCCACGTGATACACCTAGCAAGCTTCCACAAGAATGATGAATATTTTTGAACCACTTTCTTCTCCGGGATAATCGGTAACAAAACATGCTATGACTTTATCACTCAAATATTTACTTCGTTAGGACCCGTGATAACTTTGATAATTCCTTCACAAAAGCTTATGGCGCCTAAAGGCATACTTTAATGGCAAACTTTTATGGACCAAGCATAACTTTGTGAAGGAATTATCAAAAGTTATACGGACCCATACATTATGCCAAGTCTCGCCTATCGATAAGATGCGGGGTCCTGATAACTTTGGTAATTCCTTCAAAAAGTTGTATGTTGGCGGCATAGCGAAATTTAAACTGCCTTGCGAATTTTTTTTTAAAAATTTTGACCGCGCGTGGTTCGAACCTCAGAACCTATGGGTTGTTAAATGGGCGGTGTAAAATTTAAACATTTCAAATATGAGGGGCAAAATTTAAAGACCACCCCAAAAGAAGGGCAATTCTGCGAATTGCCCTTGCGACAATCCCCAGTGTGTTTTTTTACGTCCCTCCCGGGACTCACTCAAAAATGCCTATTAAAACACCGATAGACGACCTTACTCTTTTACTATGAAAACAAAAACTTACAGCCACTCTAGTTTTGCTGCTTCAATCTTATCCTTGCATTGTTACATAAATAGGAATATACGAATTGACAGTAGAAATAGAAGAAGATAATTTTTTTGCGTTGATGTGACAGTTCATTGAGAATCTTACATACACTCATGATATATAGTTCATGTGCCTTTTTTCAAGTATTCCAGCATTGATTTGTTACATACTACAGAAGTATATTTTATGGAAAAGAACAGATAGAAAGTTCAACAAAATGTCCTTTCAAGAACCCAGGAAAGAGACTCTTGATATTAGTAAAGGGGTTTGAATGATAAAGTCTTTCCCTAAAATTTTGTAGTATTTCAAAACTGCCTTTTTTATGAACCTTAATTATTGGATGCTTAGTATATATTATAACTGCAACTGTTCCCTGAAATGCTTTTATATGCTACACAACTGTTCTGTATCTGTTGACATTTTCTTCAAGTAATAAGAGCACATTAAAAATCAGCTTTTCCATACTTGAATTTTCGAACTAATCATGACACAATGGTTCCAGACTTGGGAAGTTAGTTACATTCTATGACAATAAAACCGCATTGAAATAAAGAGATCGGAAGGAGTTAATCCAAAAGTTGACAGAAAACAGGATATTCTACTATGTTTATGCAGACTTAAATTCATCATGCATTGCTCCTCAATAAAAAGAGAACATTGAGAGCATTGCTCATGAAGGAACACTTTGAGCTTCAATCCTAGTAGGATTTTGTGCAAGAGGTGTCGACTTACTACAATTTAACTAGAACATGAATTTGATTCAAATTGATGTGCGAGCACACACGCAGAGTAACCAAAAACATAACTTGAAAGAAACAACCACACAAATTAATTCATTTCGCAAGTCTCATTTCATAGATCAGTCAAGAACATGCACTAAATGTAACATCCCTTAGTGTCGTAATAACAAATTCATAGCAAAACAAATTAGTCAGCAAAAAGCATAAACAACTTCTACTTCAGGTGATGCACGCCGAAACGAATTTAGCAAAACAGGGATTTTGTTTTTGATTGTTTCACCAGCATGATCATAATCTAACAAGGGAAAGATTAGCAACGTCTCTAGCATGGGAGATTTGGCCAACAAAAGCTTGATAAGTTGCATCTCAGGGTCTGAGCCTGTAGTACATCTTAGCTTAACTTTCCTAAGGTGACTAAATGTCACATCTGCGAAATCTTCCAATTCAAGGCATCGTAGTGCTGGAATATCATCATCTTCATCAAGCATCTACGAAAGATAATCAACAACCCAACTCTCGAAACTTAGTGAGGATTTAAAAAAAAATATGAAAGGAAAGATTCAAATGATTAAGAACCTGGATTTCCAAATATTGTAAATATTTGAAGCTTCTAATCAAGCAAAGAACACACAACACCACGTCCAATTCACCTAGATAAATATCATCTAAGCAAAGACGCTTGAGACAGTTAAGATCAAAGGGAAGCCTTGTTGGTACTTCACGTGCTGCTGCAACCAAGAACTAGGAAGAAAAACAAAATTACTCAAAGCCCAAAACATATTCCATATATGAAAATGCTGAATGGAGTGATAAAGCACATTTACCTTGAGACTATGGCCTATCAATTCGAGATGTTCAAGATAATAGAAAGACTCAAAGCAATTTCTTGTCCCCACATGATAATTTTTATGACAAAGTGAAAGTTTTGCAAGATGAGGGACACTTTTTAAACATATAGATCCTTCAGCTTCGGCGAAGTCAAAGGCTCGCAGCATGGGAGCATTAATTTCAATGACATCGGAGTAAACATTATGATTCAGCCCCAACTGATCAAGCAAGGGGCAATTAGATATTAAACTTTCAAGGAATTTGGATGAAATTGTGATGCTACATAATTCCAGGCTAATTAACCTATCAAATCCTTTGAAGGCTCGAGGAGTAAGTTGTATTGAACAATATTGGAGAGACAGATGCATCAATTGCAAACATGTGAAAACTGAAGAAGGCAATTTGTATTGGTTATAATAGGAGAATGTAAGATCAAGATGTTGAATGCCATTCTTAGAGAGGTAATATATCAACTTGTCAATCTTAGGACAATCTCCAAGATCATGAATGGAGAGGATAAACTTTGAAATTGGTCCCGCATGAGAGGTCAAAAGATGATAAATAATGTCAGTAAATTTGATTGTAAGAGGTATCAAGTCCTTTGTTGTTCCCCAAAGTGTTTGATCGAGTTTCAAATGAGGAATTCTACACCATTTATATCTCCATTTTGTGGATAAGATGCTTGTCCTCACAGCATCTCGTAAAGGCAAACATATAAGAATATCATCGATTACATTCTCTGGAAAGCTACTAAGTACATCCAGAGGTACACTTTGACAAACATGTTTTTTGCCATTAGGAAGCATTGTGAAACAAGAATCGCCAATTAAAATCTGCACAAAGTAAGCAAGAATGTGAAGATAAGAAATATCCAAACTGAAAGCAGAAAAAGAAAAAGCTGCCCGCAATAATACATCATCAATCTAGGTGACTATTTTAAATGTTATTCAAAAAAGAAAACTCAATATAATAAGCTTCAGAAACTCACATTTACAGCCAAGGCGGAGGCAGAGGGGTTTAATTGTTTAATTGAACCCCCTTTGATGAAAAAGTATACATATATATATATAGGGCAAATATGATTTATATATCTATACATTTTTTTTTCCTTTTTAGTCCGCTCCGTTTATTCCTGGCTCCGCCACTGTTTCAAGAGTAGGAGAAAAAATAAAACCAATATTTGTCATATTTCAAACACAAGATCGGCAGTACAACTTTGGCAAGATTATGTAGGCTTGCACAATGTTCATAAGACAAACCTGGTAACAAGAGTCGTAATTCAAAAGTTCTTCGATAGTATGAAGACTCTATTTGTATCCACACCAAGACCGATCTTTACTATCAACTTCTTGATTAATGAAACTCACAAACAAATTGGATCAACAATATTATGAGGATCTTTTCTCAAAAAATATCAAATCACAATAAACAGAACAAGAAAATAATTTTCTTTGTCAATGATATCTTCTCTTTTGATACTAACACTCTTTCATAGTGTTTTTCTCATAATAAACTTGCTATGAACTTTTCCATCACCCTTTATGTAACATTACCTATGAACCTTTTGTTCTATTAAGTTAAGGTGTCGATTTACTTGAGGCAGGAGTTTAATTCAAAAATTAAACTAGGAAATTTTCGTTGAAATTTCGAATCTCAAGGCCAAGCCTTTTTGGACTTTCCATAAAGTTCATCCAATTTAGAACTGGATACGTGACGGCTGCGCAAGGTCCTTGAAGGACTTTCTTTTCCAATTCCAAGTTGGACAGTCTTTATTAATATTATATTATATTTCTCATATATAATTAAATATTAATCATAATTATCAAATATTAAAAAAAAATAAGGTACTAAAATATTATAAAAGAACAAATAAAGCAATTCGAAGTTAGTAAAAATTGGGTGGGTTGAATTATGACTTGCATTCTAGCTAGGGGCGGAGCTAGCATAGTATTTGGGGGTTCGGCCGAACCCAGTAACTTTGGTCTAAAAGCCTGTATTTGTCTTGAAAAATTCATTGAATATGTATAAGTTATTAATATAGAACCACTAACTTGAATGAATTAGAATCTCGAACCCACAAGCTTTGAATTAATTCGCCTAGTCCTAGCCATTCTAACCTATTTTGATCAATTAACTTTTGAGGGGCAATTCCTATTTTGGTCTTTAATTAACTTTTGAGCGGGTCAATAACTGGAGTTCCAAGTTCGAACCCCCGCTTGATCAAATTTTTAAAGTTCGCAAGGCGAGTTTAAATTTCGCTATGCCGTACAACATTGATCGGTTACTTTAATTTTTACGGGCCTTGGCACTCTTGCGGATCCCGGCCTCGAAAATTCCTTCACGAGATTCGGGTTCGAACCCAAACTTTTAATGAAAGTAGTTAAAAAAATTAATTCGCAATACGCCTTATCGTGTAGTTAATCATAAAATTATGCCCTATAACTTTTCCTTGAACATAGACTTTATAGAAACCTCACATATTGGCAACCAAATTGAACTTAACAAAAGGCAAAGAAACGGTCATACATTGAGAGCAAAGTATGCTCATATTATTGTTTTTATATTTTATCTACCGGTGCATCGTAGGATGTGTCAATTTGCACAACCCGTAAGGCAAATACTAACGAGGCGTACATTTGAAAATTTTAAATATGCATTAAGATACATTTAGTTAGAATAACATCCACATTCTTTATTGGTTTGTTATGATTTACTTGTGCATTAAAAGTTTGTCCATATATAGAAAACTTGTTAACTGATGCAAAATTATACCGGACCGCCGGGAATTACCAAAGTTATACCGAATCTCTCGATTTCATAAATTATGCGGGGTCGTATAACTTTGGTAGTTCCTTAACAAGTGTATGCCGGTCCGGAGCCCACAAATCTTGCCTTGAAATTTTTTTTTAATTTATGCTTGAGCGGGGGTTCGAACCCAGAACCTCATGATTTCTACGTGAACGCTCAGGTTGCAACACAAAGGGCAAAAATTAAAAGACCGGAATATGAGGGCATAATTAAAGACCATAAATATGAGAGACAAAATTTAAAGACCAACCCAAAAGAAGGGCAATCCGCGCAAAAAAATGTTATTAACTCAGCTTATTTTGACCCACCCAAATTCAACCCAACCCGCCCATTTGACACCTCTACAAAGAAGTAATTTGAGATCCATTCTCATCTAAAGTATACTAAATTTCCATTTTAGCTTAATGAATGTCTTCATACCAAATTGTGCACTTAAGTTGGCACGGAGGGACCCTATTTTTAAAACTTTCAACACTTGCATTAGATTTGTATTGAATTTTCAGTAACATTATAAATCGGTTTTATATGGTAGTAGTATTTTTCATGCTCCTATTTACTACATAATTTCACAATGACTTCACAAATAGCGATAGGAAATATCCCCTTCTTTTTAGTTTATATTGCAGGAAAAAACAAATCTTCTCATCGAGTGTAAAAAGAACAATGGAATATATTGGTGGCAAAGTATTGCAAATCTGTCCGGTTAGAATGGTACATAACTGTTTCTGTTGACGCATCACATGTTGATCAGTGGATTTTTCATAGTTGGTGTTGCCGCGCATGAAGTCATTTTTATGGAATTGATTATTTGCCAAATTGACTATGAAAACGAATACTTGCAGGCATTCCAAGTTCCAAATTACTCGGCCACGAAGAAGTTTTTAAAAGGTGTAACATATGCACTGAAACAAAACGTTGAAAAAGACAGACTATGACTCGACTTGATTCGCCTACAGTATGACTCATAGTCTCATACTGTAGCAAATCTCAAATGGAACTGGCTCGGGTTTTGCTAGCAACATAATTGAGCTTTGCTCCAACTCAAAGTCACCTGCTCGAGAACCGATTGGCGGCCAAGATTTTCACCTAGGGGGTTCAAAAATGTGAAGAAGTAAATATACGTAGAAGCCAAGGGGGTTCAACATTTATTATATATGCATTAAAAAATAATTTTAATCTTATATATATACTGTAATTTTTTGCCGAGGGGGAACCCCCTGGAGCCTACCTAGCTCCGGCCCTGCTCAGAACTGCAGCAAGTTCGACCAAGCTCGGCTCAATGCCAGGCCTACTAAAATGTGGAATGACTCACAACAAAAGTCAGATCGAAAATACTATCAACCTCAATCTTTTGTCTGACTATTCGTTGGACACGTTAATACAACTTACCCCAATTTTAATCTCTTTCACTTTGATCTAATTGCTCTGGAGACAGCATAAGTCAATTCGAAGATATTATTAACCTCAATCTACTCCAAATCCATTAGATCAAAATGAAAGAAATTAAAATTGGCGTCACCAGTATTAACTCGTCCAACAAATAGTCAGACAAGTTACTGTCATATGATATCAAGGAATGCAAAAAAGAATACATAAAAATGTAAAATGACTTTAAAGACCATAAATGTAATAAATATTTTGAAGTCAATTAACTGGAACGTCACATGTGGGCATAGAAAACAGAATAAACTCTATTAGATAAATATACTTTATCAAATTACCTTGGTGAAAAACTGGAAGGAAAAAAAAAATTGCACGGCAGTGCTATTCAGAAATTACATGGCTTTACCTGAAAGTCATGAAAATATTTGAAGTTTGAAATAAACAACCACAACATCAATTCATTGTAGCAAGTCTCATTTCAATCACACATTTCTAAACTCTTAGCATTATAATTACAAAGTTGAAGACACTATCCGATGCTTATCGATAGACAACTTCAGCTCTAGGTGATGCACGCTGAAATTTTGTTAGCTCTTTCAGTATTTTGATTGTTGCAGATGTTTTAACAAACCAAGAGGCCTCAATTACCATCTTCACCAGCACAGGAGACTTGGCTAGCAGAAGCTTGATAAGCTGCATCTCACGCTTTGAGCCCACAGTATTTCTTAGCTTAACCTCCCTAAGGTGATCAAATATGACATCTGAAAAAGCTTCCACTTCAAGACATTCTAGTGCTGGAATATTATTATCATTGTAATCAACCACCTAAGGAAGATTAACAAAGACCCATCTCTGTAAACTTATTGAGGATAAAAAGTAGTATGAAAATAAGAAAGACAAAGGAAAGTCAAAAACCTTAATTTCCATATATTGCAAACACGGGAAGCTTCTAATCAAGCAAAAAGCACATGAGATGATGTCCAATTTACCCAGATATGAACAATGTAGGTAAAGACGCTTGACACAATTAAGATCAAAGGGAAGCCTTTTTGATACAGCTCCACCAACTCTTGCTAAAAACTACGAAGATGATACCAAAATCAGGATGACTCAAACCAAAAAAAATGTGCAATCATTGAAAATGCATGCCAAATAAAGTGATGAAGCACATTTACCTCAACACAATGGTTATCCAAGTGGAGATCGTCAAGATCAGAAATAGGCTCAAAAAACTTGGCAATATCAAACTTTCCCGACCTCTCAAGATATTCGCAACACCAAAGTGAAAGTTTAGACAAACGAGGAATAGTTTTCAAACAGATACATCTTATATCGCCAAAGAAATGAAAGGATTTCAGCATGGGAGCATTAATTTCAATAACGTATGAACTTTCTGCTAGTCGCAGCACCAACTTGTCAAGCAGCGGGCAACTAGAAATTAAACTTTTGAGAAACTTAGAAGGAATTTTGACGTAAGATAATTCCAGGCTGATTAACTTATCAAATCCTTTGAAGGCTGGTGGAGGAAGCGGTATTAAGCAACTCTCAAGAGTCAAATTCCTCAACTGCAAACATGTGAAAATTGAAGGAGGCAACTTGTATCTGTCACCCGGGACCGGAGGAAGTTCAAGAACAAGATGTTGAATGTCATTTCTAGAGAGAAAATATATCAAGTTGTCAAGCTTAGGATAGCTCTTAAGATTAGGAATAGAGAGGGTAAACTTAGTAACTGGTCCTTCGTGAAGGGTCAAAAAGTGATAGACAATGTCTTTAAATCGAGGAGTAGGGTCAGAACTTTGTGACAGGTTCCAAAGAGATTCATCAAGTTCCAACTGTGGAAGCCTGCACCATATATATCTCCAAGTCTTGGCTAAGATGCTAGTCCTTACAGCTTCTCGTAAAGGCAAACGCATTAGAATATTATCGATTGCTTTATCAGGAAGGATACTAAGTCTATCCACAGGAACGCTTTGACAAGCACGTTTTTGGCCACTAGGAGACATCTTGAAACAATACTATCCAATTGAAATCTGCAGAAAGTAAATAAGAAAATGAAGATAAGGAAAAAAAATCCTAACAGGATAGAACTGTTATTCACATAGAAACCTCAACATGCAACAACTGAAAAAGGAAAAAAAAAAAAAGACCACTGCTAGCAATAACACATTACATCAATAGAAACTCACATTTATAGCAACAAGATTAGGAGAAAAATAATACTCCCTCCGTTTCAATTTGTTTGTCTGGTTTTGACTTTTGACTTGGCACGGAGTTTAAGAAAGTAAATAAGACTTTTGAATCTCGTGGTCTTAAACTAAAGATATGTAGAATGTATCAAAATGTCATTTAATTCTATGGTCTTAAACATAACGTATGGAAAGTTGAAATTAATATGTTGCCAAAAAAGGAAAGAGACATTCTTTTTTAAAAGGACTAAAAAGGTAAGTAAGACAAACAAATTGAAACAGTAAGAGTACCCAATTTTAGGCATGGTTGAAAAACAAGGTCAGGTCAGTGGCTGTTTCCACAGCTATGTCAAGATTGGGCATCCAAACTAGTAATAGTTTTACAGCTAAAATTTGGAAAGCTAAATATGCATAGTAGCTTAAAAGAATCTGTGCGAAAGTGATGAGTTGAAAAAGCTTACCAGATACAATCGAGGACAATCAATGAATAGGTTTCAGTTTTGAGATTTGTTATCAATCGTTAGAACTGTTATTCACATGGAAACCTCAACATGCTACAACCGAAAGAAGAAAAAGAAAGGCTGCTAACAACAACACATACATAACGACTTCAATAACCTAAGGGTTTATTTAAGATTTATTATTAAAAAAATGGAAAAACAACAAAAACAAGTTTTTCTCTTTAGCTCGTAATACCGGTCAAAATCACTACTCTCTTGAAAACCACATAAAACAGAGAAAAATCCACAATGAACGGCAAATAACAAGTGAAGCAGAACACATGAAAAATGAATAGAATTTGCAGGAAAATCGAAGGGAAGAAGTTGAAAAAACTTACCAGACAGCCAGATTTCAGTTCAAACAATGCGATGCAGATACAATTACAAATGACGGCAATCAACGGCAGGATTTGGTTTTAAGTTTAGGCATCTCTCAGTTGGAAGCTACAAAAACCCTCTTCTGCACCTTTGCTCCTGTGTTGGTTGTTGTTCTCAGAAAGTTAATTAAAAACGGCATCCCTGCAAAGATTTGCAAATATTTGGTGATATGGACAGATTGATCAAGAAAATGTATACCCATACATAGAATCTAGGAAGTAGAAGTAATATTTTGTAATGCCTACGATTTATGGGCTTCTTTTTACTCAACGTTACAAATATTGTTTATTTTATAACAGAGTAAGCTTCATACTACTATACTAGACTGAGTAGAGTCTATTAGTAACTGGTGCAATGACATGTTATTTAGATAGAAATAACAGTTCTTATATCAATTATCTCACTGTGCCATGCTTTTCACCCCGTGACGCGGTGACTAGAGGTGTATTTGATAAACGGGGAAATTCATTGATGAGTCCCGCTACTCAGAAAAAGAGGGTGGTGCTGCCGTGATTTCATTTTCTGAATCATTTGTGTCAACAATATTTGTTTAATAGTATAATATTTCGGATGAAGATAGATTTAGTCATGGTTGCCGCATTCAGTGAAAATACATACCATACCGGAATTAATTGGCGCTCCATTTTAGATGTTTCATTCTTGGAATAGGGGAGTGCATTTGTCTTTCGGCTTATCCATCAATTCTAACATTTTAGTTATTTTTTATAACAATTGCGACCATTTGATTATTAGAAGTAAAGTTTTCAAGATATGATCATGGAGATCTTCCTCCCATGAATTTTAATTGTTGACTATAAAAAAATTTCTATTTAAGGAGTTAGGTTATCCACAATTTCTTTGCATGTATATGGAATTTACTTAAAATCTGTGAATAGTTAGCTTTCGTATAGTCTTTTGGTTCTCCAATTATCTTTTTGAATTATTATGAGTTTCTTTTCATGAACGAATGTCATTTATTGTTGTGTATGAGTTGATGCTAATTCAAATAGTATGCCTCATTGGTTCTTAAAACATAGATATGTGACAAGAAGCTTTATATTAAGAAACGCATCTAGATTTTATTGCGACTTAATACTTTTAATAATTTATATATCTGAGCAATTCACATGTAACAAAGTTTGAGTTTACTCATTTCTTTCATGATTTGTGAATTGTGAGACAATATGTGGTACATATAATCTAATCGAAAATGGAAAGAAGAGGAATAGCTTTATGACAAATACTATTAAAAATATTAATTATTGTTGTCAGTAAAGTCTTGACACCACAAAAGAATTTGGCATGGTCAATGACAAATTCTTATGCAATTTGCTTTCCATTTCTAATTTATTCCTTAATAAGAAAAGATTAACATGTAAATCCAACGAGGTTAACATGCCAGCGCGGGACAAACATGCATTGAGGTGAGAGAGCCCAAGGCTATATAAGCCTCACATCAGCTCCCCATTTAACCGATGTGGGACCCAAGTCCCATTCCTTGCAATGATATCATTACAAACCACCACGCCCCGCATCAGTAGTCCTCGACGGTCGTGTGCTAGACCATTTCTAGCCCCGGGCCAACACTACAATACCGGCGTCACCGTTCAAGGCACGACGGGCGGTGGGTGGCTCTAATACCATTGATACAACCTTAGGAGAACCACACTCCAAAGTGGTATTTGTCATGATATTATTGCAAGAAATGAGACCTGAGTCCCCCATTGGTTAAACGGGGAGCTGATGTAGGGATTATATAGCTTCGGGCTCTCCCAACTCAATAACTAGCTTTTGGGGTGTGGTTCTCCTAAGGTTGTATCAACACGAAAGTGATAAAGTTTGAAAAAACTTACCAGATACAAATGAGGACAATCAATAGCTAGTTTTCAGTTTCGAGATTTGGGATCAATGGCTAGAACTGTTTATTCTCATAGAAACCTCAACAAGCTACAACTGAAGAAGAAAAAGAAAAAGGCTGCAAGCAACAACATATACATAAATACTTCAATAACCTAGAGGATTAATTAAGATTTATTATTTTAAAAAATGGAAAATCAAAACAACAAAATCAAGTGTTTCTCTTTGGCTCGTAATAAAACCACATAAAAACAGAGAAAAATTCACTAGTGAAGCAGAACGCATGAAAAAAGAAAAGAATCTGCAAGAAAATCAAAGGGCTGAAGTTGATGAAAAAAAGTTACCAGATACAGAGGACAGCAATCAAAAACCCTCTCAGAATGTCTAGTAAAAATGACAGCACTTCAAAGATTTGCAAGAGTAGAATAAGCACTAATATATATACTGTCAAATTAATTTGTGTCTTTTGCACTTTTGTCCCTGTTTTGTGTGCTCCTCTTTCATTTATGTCCTTCATAACACAAAAATTTCATATTTGGCTGTTGCTACTGGCTTTTATTACTGCTGACTTTTACTAATGCTACTTTCTCATCTTTTCTTGAGCCATAGGTCTATCGGAAACAATCTCTCTAACTTTTAAAATAGGGGTAAAGTCTGCGTACACTCTACCCTCCCCAGACCCCACCTAATGGATTATACTGGGTATGTTATTTTCATTGTTTAGTATGAAAGAAAAAGTTCTACAAGTGTTTATATTTTCGTATCGTAATATCCCACAAATTATATCGTGACATGTCTTCAGTTTGTAATATCCCACAGATAATATCGTGACTTGTCTTCAGTTTCTAAAGAACTTATATCCCACTTGACATAAGTTCAGTTATTAAAGGGCAAAAACTAAAGACGAAACTATTTTAAAGATAAAAATTAAAGACCAGCTCATTTCAAGGATAAAAAGGCACTACAATTTTATCAATTAATTTTTCAATTTTATTTCAGGTAGCAAGCTAGCTGATGTGAAAAGTGGTTTAATTTGCAGCAGAAACAGACGTGTTCTACTTGTCCAAATTTGTCAGAAATAATAATAGCCTTTACATAGAAAGCTTGTAATGAAATAGTCCCTCCATCTCATAGTGCTCCTTTTGTCTCATTTTAAGTGTCGCTTTAGGTCTTTTCATGCTTATTAGGCAAAAAATACTCTTTTTTTTTAATTTATTTGTTTTACTTTGACTGTGCATGAAATTTAAGAAAGTAAAAAAGATTTTTGAATCTTCTTGTCTTAAACTAAAGATATGTATAATGTATCAAATGACTTTAATCTTAAACATGTCATGTAAGATGTTAAAATTAAAGAGTTGTCAAATTAGGAAAGAGACATTCTTTAACCTCAAAATGCTCAAAACACTTACACAAACAACTTGAAGCAGATGGAGTAATAAATATGAGCAGACTGATTTTTCCTATTAAATATTGTGCATGCTTCTATAATGTTAAGAGTATAGTTGGCAATTGTCAACTTTAGTCTCGATTCTTGAATTCTTAAAATGACAATTTTTTGAGCTAAACGACAGTTAAAACGGGATAGTGATAGTAATGGTTAAAGTTATTAAAAATATTCGTCACAAATTAAATACTTGTCATTTACAAAATCAAAATAGAATTGATTAATTTCTTCTTATTTTGCCCGTGCTATTAATTTTTTTTTAAATAAACATTATACATTGTATAGAATTTTCTAATTTTAAGAGTTCAAGCAAGTACTTTGTTCAAATACCAATATGATTGGTTTAGCTTTATTTATGAAAAGAAAAAAGTGTAGATTAGTAAAAAAGATATTTATGACTTCTTAAAAGGTACAAAAGAGTGTTGAGGGTGCGAACAAAGTACCACATTAGTAGCTGAAAAGAAAAGAGAGCTACTTATAAGAAATTGAATACTCTTAATAATGTGAGGCCTTTTGGGGAAAATCGTGCGGGCTTGGTCCAAAGCGGACAATATCACATCATGTTAAGAGTATCTTTGGATCGTTTTAGCCCAACAACTGGTATCAGAGCCAATGGTTTGACGGAACGAGTATGAAGATGGCGGAGTGTGGCGTGGGGCCCGGCTTAGTGCCTTTGCCTATCTATGGGCTGGTTTACAACCTTTACCCGTAGCTTTGAAGACGCATACACAGCCTTTGGGCTTCGGTGACCGTAAATACTCTGACGGTGTGGGTGGCACACAGACATGTTAAATCTCTGACCCGTGAGTTATGGTAATGAGTCATGTGTAACTTAGTTTGAGGGGGAGATTGTTGAATGTGCGAATAAAGTAATACATTGTGAGGCCTTTATGAAGTTGGGAAAATGTGAGTCTTTGGGAAAACCGTGACCCAAAGAGTGACAATATCACATCATGTTAAGAGTATCTTTAGACCATTAAGCCCAACAAAGAGAAACATGACAACAAATTATAAGATAGAGGGATTATCAAGTGACCTTGAAAAGTGATTTTTTTTTTTTTTTTTTTTTTGGGAGAATGGTGAGAATCAAAACAGAAAAAAATTAAATATAAGCGGTATATATGTCAATGTCAACTTTCAAAATGGGGCGTTGGAGACCAATTGTTTAAGTTATATAAATAATTTTTACCTATTATTTTAGGTCGTTAAGTTATTTTTACATGTTGTAATAGATAACTTGTCTTATTTTCAAGATTATAGATTTTACTTGATTACAAAGACGATGGTTCAAGCAACAGTTTAATCAACTGATACACATTTTGTCTAATGCGTTACAAGGACAGATTGTCAATGATTTGTTAGAAAATTCAAATATTGGGAAGACGATAGTTCAAGTCGCGGTTGAATTCTAACATGTAAATTTGTAATATTCTTTGCTGATGACTGGATGTTTCGGCTTCAATCCTTGCACGTGTTTCCACTTTTTCGGTTTTTTATTTAACCATATCCGGAATCAATTGTTCTCACTAATCCGAATTCGCACCGCAAAAGACCAATTAAAAGAGGTATTTCACATCAAGATTATTTTTCCATTTCCAGGAGTTGAACTCAAGACCTGATTTAAAGTGGAAGGATGTTATACACCAACATAGATATATGATCTACTTTTGTTCCAGCATTATTTAACTTTGAGATTATGATTGTCTCTAAAATGAAAGGATCATTATAACTTACACCTGGTGAATGGTTAGATTGTAACTGTTAAGTGGTATCACTGAGCACACAGCAAAGTTTAATCAAAACAGTAACGAAACCAAATTTGCATTTGTGCATCTGGTTAACTGGAATACATTATGGCATCAAAAACAGAATGAACTAAAGAAAAATGCAATTCAAAGAAAAATGCAATTCAAGTAAATAACATAATAAAAATCATAGTGAGTAGTAACAAAAGGTGGTCCATATCCCTGTTACTAGCTAGGGGACAATAACAACATCAAATCTCCATAGAGATATATAAGAATCTTGAGAAAAGGCTTCAGGTAGCCGGCCTAGGATCAAAGCCTACTTCTGCTTTAGGTGATGCACGCCGATATGCATTTACAAACTGTTTGTTTTGGGAGGAGACTCGGATACTTGCCAGGGATCATCACCATAATATATCCAGGGCACAAGCAGCATTTTTGACCGATTGACTTGGCTAACAAAGCTTGATAAATTGCATCCCAGGCTTTGTGGCTAGATCACCTTCTAGGTTAACTTCCCAGAGGTGACTAAACGTCACACCCCACAATCTTCCACTTCAAGACACCCCAGAGCAAGAGGATCATCATAAAGAAACATCTAAAGATCTAAGTTGTAGACGATAAAAAGTATGAAAACAGGAAAGCCACTAAATAAGAAAAGAGATGGTTCAGAACCTTAATTTCCATATATTCTAAGTATGGGGAACTTTTAATCAGGCAAAGAGCAGACGAGACTACATCCCATTCGTTCAAATAAATAGCAGATATGTAAAGACATTTGACGTAGTTATGATCAAAGGGAAGCCTTGTTGGTACTCCACCTGCTGCCAAGAACTAAGGAAGAAAATGCCGAAATTAAGGATGACTCAAAGTCCCAAAAGATGTTACATACAAGAAAAATACATTACAATGAGGGGTGAAGTACACTTACCTTGAGACTATGGTGATTCAAGTGGAGATGCTCGACAACAGAAAATGACTCACAAAACTTGACAATATCACATTTTCCACCCTCCGGAGAAGAACCATCATCCATAAACGAAACTTTTGCAAGAAGAGGCACATTCTTTAAAGGGAAAAGGGTCAAATATACCCCTCTACTTTAGTTTATTAGTCAACTTTGCCCTCCGTTAGCGAAAGTAGTCAAATATACCCCTCCGTTAGCCAAAGTGTACACATGTACCCTTAAGTGGATGGAAATCCCCAATTCAGCCAAAATTAACCATTTAACTAAAAATACCCCTGCCCCAACGGTTGACCCGCCCCGTCACTTGATGAATGGCTCTTAGTTTCTTACGTTAGTTTTCATTGTATAATTTAGGCCACATTAGTCTCATATTTTTACTTTCATCATGCTACAGTTTACAAAGATTTTTTTTTTTCTGCTTAAGCTCAATTATCTGAATGAGCTTTAGTCTTTTTAATCCAATCAAGCAAGAACGGTTAACATACACCCAAGTTTACTCCCTCTATACGGTGGTGCAGCCCCTTTTCAAAGAGCATTGCAGGTTTGATTCTCCTGAAAGCTCATGGAAATTATATGAGTTACTTGTTCGACGGATTTATGATTTGTGGAACTTTATATATAATTTCAGGATGGTGTTAAAGAAACAGGGGTATCATTAGCTTATACAGTTCGTAATTTGGATGCTGGACCAGTTATTGCACGTGAAAGAGTAACAATTTATGTGGTTATTAACGATTATAGAAAAACCAAGTACATAAGGTAATTAGGACCAGGTATAGTTTAAAGGGATCTGAATAACTTTTTAGGTATTCTGTCTAAAAAGTTATGTTTTACGAGGAACAGACCAAAGTAGTCCCTCATGTTTGGCCTTATATTTAAAAATTATCCCCTAAATTTATACGGGTGCACTAATAGAGTCCAAGCAAACTATTCGCTTATTTTAATGGAAGCCAGCCACTCTACCATTACAAGAGATTAAGAAAATTGTCATACTATTTTTGTCGAGATAAAAATAATAGGGCGTCATGCGAAAGCTAATAACCGCAAACCTTGAACGACGATAAATAAGACGACAAAGAAAACTATACTAAAAAGGTATAATATCTTAATATTGTTTGGCCAATTGGCCTACATATGAGAAAACTGATATAAAAGAAAGCATAAAATTATGAGAAAATAATCTCCCCTAAACAAGACTTTTAACCCCAAGGAACTACATTGTGGATGCTATTATGTTATTCCATGAAGGAAATATCCTCAATTTATAGAATTCTAAAACTTTTCCTTCAAGATATATATGGAAGAGTTCTTTTCTACCAAGATATATATGGAAGAGTTCTTTTCTACCAAGAAAATCTTCTTGAAGTAAAACACATTTATGGTAGAATTCAAATAAGGTAGGAAAGTCAACACAAACCCTAACAATTTTGTCTGATGTAAACGTATTAAGAATTTTTTTTTTCAAGAATTTAAATAATTGACTATTCTTTCAGACCTTTACATGCTTATACGAGTGTCCCCCTCCCTCCTCCTCCTCCTCCTCCAATAAGAACAATAAAAAAGGAACACAGAAAATTGGAGCTGAACAATATATTAAGTAGGAAAAGATGAAACTATTTGGATACTTTGTGTAATTTAATACCCCCTAACTGTACCCGAAGTTCCAGCGATTCACCTTTCCTTTTCGGGGGTCTATTAGCCCCCTAATTTTTTTTAAAACAAAATAAATACCACCCTAAGCGCTGACATGATAAGGGCAGTGTATTTCACTATCTTTGGGAGAGTGAGAAGCATAAAATTTGATTAACTTATACAAGTGTCATTTTTTAATTGGGTACTTCACATTTAATTACACCTAATTAAGTATAACTAAAGCTTAAAGTTTTTTTTTTTTTAAAAAAAAAATCTTTTTTCAAAAGTTCTTGTTAACGCCGGAGAATCTCCATCCATTGTTTCCGACCATGGCAAATATGAGATTGAGAATAGATTTTGTCTCTGGAATTTCAAATTCCGGCAATGTGTTCTGAATCTCGCCGAAAAAATTGAGAACAATATTTTATAGATTTACGAAATTGGGGCTTCAAAACACATGGGCTTACATCAATGTTTCCATAGATGATCATGATGAAGAAGAAAAATAAAGGAAAAGACAAGAAAAGAGAAAAAAAATGAACGTAAAGGGTCAGCCATGGTTGGCTTGCACAAGAAAGAGAAGAAGAAAGGGGGGAAAATAGGAATTTTTTTTTTTTTTTTAAAAAAAAAAAAAAAAGAAAGAAAGAAAAAAAAAGGTGATAACCAGAGGAGAATTGGGATTTCTAGAACATGGGTTCACCACTAAAAAAAAAGGAAGGAAAAAAATGTATTAAGTGGGAATTGATTCCTAGTCCTCTAGGTAAATAACTCAACCTTCAACCAAGTGTACCAATTAGCCTCCTTGTAGCATGTATTCCAGCAGTTAATATTATATCAATTTTCAAAAATATATATATAAAATACCTAGTTTAACGGAGAGACCATGTGTCCACGTGACCCAAAAATACTACATAAAATCCCCCTGGTGATAACTATTCTGTTTTTAAAAAGTTTACAGGGGTAATAAGACCCCCAAAAAAGAAAGGTATGTCGCTGGAACTTCGAATATAGTTTAGGGGGTATTGATGTCTTATCCCTTCTTTTATTGAAACTTAGTTTCAATGAGTAAAAAAAAGTTTCAATGAGTATAAGTTACCTATGTTAGAATTAATTATAGATATCAATTGAAATGGAAAGTGAATTATTATAGAGAACTTGCAGATGCTCCTAGCATTTAGACGAAACACATAATTCCAAGCAATAACTGCAAAGTCCTATTTGAGTGTTGGACTGATGCAACACTTAACATGTATGTAGCTTCCAAATCCAAAAAAATAAGGGCTAATCTAGTGCAACTATACATTTTGTTCCTAGTGTTAGATTAACAACCAGGCAACAATAGTGTAACAAGAACATAAGGAGGAGGACTCCTTTGTACAATGAAATATACTCCTATAAATTAAGTAAATGTAAGAGAGTAATACTTTCTTTTCCAGAAGAAAGTGTTACCAAAAAAACCAACGTACAAAATTAGCACCAACAAGTCTGTCCATAAGGAATTGGTAACTCTCTGCAATCAGTTTTTCTTTGCAGCAACCTTAAATTTGAACAAAATGTTGAAATCAATCATTTACTAGAACAATAACATCTGCATTTGTCACCACACGAACAAATAGTATCTGATCTGACTAAATAATGTCAGTTCCCTGAAAATAATATTATGACACTTTATGAGAAAAATCTATGCTCACTGCTGATGGTACCCGTAACCGGAGCAACCTCCGAGCAATTCCCAATGCTTCTATAGGTTCAAGTTGTGGAGCATCCACGATGCTCATTGTCGCAAGTGAAGGCGAGCTAAAGAGAAGGAACCGGATAAACTCAAACTCGGGAACGAAACTTGAGATATTCGTTAACTTGACCAGATGAAGTTTGCCAAGGGGAAACTTTGTGCAGTTTAGGAGTTTTAGATAACCTGAGACTTGCTCTTGGTTTAGCTCGACCGTAGAAGCCTACATGGAAACATAACAGAAACCTAACAAGTGCTTACTCATTTCCTTTTTTTTTTTTTTTTTTTTTTTTTTTGAAACCATAAATTAGATGGAACGTTACGACTTACCTCAATATGAAGTTCGTGCAAATTCGAAGCACTTCTAATCAAGCAGACAACAGCAGAGATCTCATCAAAGTTCATAAAGTTTACACCTTTGAGTTCAATAATCTTTAGAGAGTCTAGCGATGTCGATAGAATAGGCGGAACTGGAGGTTCAGCCAGGAGCTGAAAAAAATGATATGCGAAAACACATTTTCATTAGATTAAATAAAATGAAAATAGAGAAATGTATAAGTAAGTTCAGTAGGTACTAACCTGTAGAAACCTTCCATTTAGACGAAGCATTTCAACTCTAGACAAGCCATCCACAATGTTAACCAAACCAAATTTTGGATTGCCTTCCAGGCCTATTACAACTTTGTCCAGCGTAACAGAAACGTCAGTCAAGTTAGGAGCGTTTTCTAAGGAGATTGATTTGAAATCATCATCGACCTTGATGAACAACCGCTGGAGTTTAGAACCACTTATATTAAAATAATGAACACCAGAACACCCGTGCAACACTAGCCTTTGAAGAACAGGACAGCTGGAGAGAAAACTTTCAAAACAGTCGTTTACAAAATGAACACCAAAAAGCTCTAATTGGTCAAGATATAGGAAGCCTTTAAACTCTGGTTGTGGAGGCGAAAAATGAAAATTACGAAGCTTCAAATATGTCAAGTCCAGACAAGAAAAGAAATACGGAGGTAACTTATGACCCACAGTTTGCTTCTTGTATCCTAAGGCTAATTTCTTGATATTTTTCTGAGATAATTTTCGAATCCATTTGTTAATATTAGGAACCCTTGTTGATTTGAAATTAGGAACACATACTTTAAATTTCTCTATTCGACCAGGATGAAACATAAGAAACCTGGTGACAATTTCGTCCAATTGGTACTTGAGCTCGCGCTCAAGTTCATGTAATATACAAATTTTCTTCTGGGCAGCGGCAAAGTTTAGAAGTTCTTTGCAGAATTGGTCATCAAAAACCAACTCGGGAATGGTTGAGTAGTACAACGTCCACTTCTTTGACAGAACACTCGTTCTTACAGCTTCACGTATAGGCATTTTCCCTAAAATGCAATCTATTACATTCCTTGGCAAGTCACTGATTATATCTTCACCAGCAATTGATTTCTCGCTTGAGTCTGATTCATTTATTTTGACACGTTTTGGAGACATATCTTCCTATGAATGAGAACAAAATACACCAACGTAATCAGCTCTATTTTTTCACATATGAAAGAAATACAAAAGAAAAACAGGGAATAAAAATACAATAGATACCAAATAAAACAGCATGATCAACAAAAAGTTTCATGCATTCTCTAAGACATAAAGAGACTATTATGTCTCAAATAGGGGGGAAAAAAAAGCAACATAAAAAAGGGCAAAAGGAAAGCATGACACCAAGGGTGTGTTTGGTGCGAGAGAAACTATTTTCTGGAAACAAGTTGTTTTCTTACTTATTTTATGTTGTTTGGCAAGTACCAAAATATTGATTATATTACAATTTTGTCTACTTCTACCGAGGAAGTCATTTTCCTGAAACATTTTTAGGTACATTTTGACCAACCAAATATGGAAAAATTGAAAAACAGTTTCAGAAATAGTTTCCATCGTACCAAACAATTGGGTCTTATTGGCAGAAACGAATCAATTTAGATAGTCCTTTGTGGCTGCAGTGGCGACTAGATCAACGCGTTATTGCTTCAAGAGAAACTCCCATCGAAGTTCACTATGAATCTTTAGGTACTTTTTATGAAAGAAGCGAGGCTGAGATGGTTCGGACATGTGAAGAGGAGGGACGAGGATGCGCCAATGAGGAGGTGTGAGAGGTTGGCTATAGTAGGAGTTAGGAGAGGTAGAGGTAGGCCGAAGAAGAACTGGGGGAGGTGATTAGACAGGACATGGCACAACTCTAGTTGATTGAGGACATGACCTTGGTAGGGAGGTCGAGGATTAAGGTAGGGGGTTAGTAGGTACCAGAGTGTTGTCGTGATTGTAATCGTATGTTTTAGATAGTTGCGTGGTTTCTTTTCGCTACTGTATATTGATATATGTTACTACATTTGTTTTGCGCATTTGTTGTTTTGTTGTCTCTTTTCCTTTCCTACATTCCAGCTTCGGTTACATTTCTTTGGAGCCGAGGGTCTATCAGAAACAGCCTCTCAATCCCCAAAAAGGTCGAGGTAAGGGCTGCGTACATCATATCTCCTCCTGCATCCACTGTGGATTTACACCTGTCCGTTGTTGTTGTATCTAATAGTAAGAAGTCTAAAAAAATAATTCCTTTTTATATACATTCGAACATGCCCTAAGTGGCAAATACTTATGACAGTACTCCTATACTTTAGGTAACATCAAAAAATTCTATTTATTCCTCGTAAAACTATCCAATATGAATAAACCGCCGTATGATCCTGTGAAGTAATATAAAAGCAAGTACTCCTTAAGCAATATTGAACAGAAAATTTCTATATTAAAAACTATTTAATTGGGAATTTCACTTTGATATTCATTACAAGTCTGGCAAAAATCGTCTTGTAAATTCGAAAAAAAAAGAAACAAGAAATTTTATACTTAAATTTTTTGGTTGGAAGACTAATTAGAAAGAAAATAAAAGTTGAAAAAGGGTTTTCGAAGTTGCAGTAGTGTTTGGACATGCAAGTAACTTTAATAAAAAGAATAGAAGTTTTGTGAATGGAAAAAAAAAAAATCACTTGGAAAACTGGTCTTCTTGAAACTCATCTTCAATTTTTTTTTTTCTCACAAAATATGTCCAACGATATAACCAAAAGCTGTTTTGGAAAAAGGAAAAAATCCATATCCAAACGGGTCCTAAGAAATATATGAGTTCTGAGTAAAAAAAAAAAAAAAAAAAATCTTTCAATTCCAAAGTCAATTATTCTCATCAAAATTAAAATCACCAAACAAAACAAAAACAAAAATAACAACAGAAGCAAAAACCCAAAGAAATTTATAGCTTATCTAGAAAAATTTAACTGTAAGGGGTCGTTTGGTTGGAAACAAGTTATTCTAGGATAACTTATCCTGGATTAGTTATCCCGGATTAGTTATTCCACCCTCCCACGGGGATAAAATAACACTACAATCCCGGATAACTAATTCCGAGATTAGTTATATTGTGATTTTATCCCAACGAAACGTGGGATAAACTCATCTCAAAATAATCCTGAGATTATTTATCCTTATCCCTTATACCAAATGAGCTCTAAGTTATATAGGGTGACGTAAAAAAATGCACAACATATATTGAAGAAAGAAAAATACATAAGTAAAAAAAAAAACTTACAAAAATAAAAATAAAAACTTACAAAATAGTTATAGAGAAGCAAGGGAGCGGCAGAGCAGTGCACTGTTGCTAAGAGTTATATGATTCTAAAATTTTGGCCTTTGAGCATAATAACTCTAAATTATATAAACTTGTTAGCTAATATTTAGGACTTTTGGTCCCTCATTTATGGCTAAGTTCGAATTTTAGTCCCTGTGATATGAGACTCAACATATTTAATCTTTAATTAATTAAAATGTGTATTTTTTATTTTATTTTTTTTTTCTGCAGGAAATATGTTATATTTAGATTATTGTTAGAAGTACGTTACCCTCAAATATGGAGTAACAACACAAATTTAACATAAGTACATAAGACATGAGTAATAAATGGTGAAGTGGTTAATATTTTAGAAAATTTGTGAATATTCACGAGGAAAGAAATCAAAAGTGCACATTTCAAATAATTGAATGTTAAATGTATTTACTTAAATCATAATTTATCAATAACTAAGAGACCAAAAGTGCTATTAACCCTATAATAATGAAATATAATTGAAAAAATTCATTTTCATAAAGAAAGAAAAATCCATTCATGCATATAAGCTACTTTAATCTATGTTGCTCAGACTATTTAAAAATGTCAACGGATGCATGTAGGAATTTCCAAAAGTAGCATATTTTTGGAGAATCAAGACAAGCACCGCATCAAAAGTGAAAAGCGCACAATTTAGACTTTAATTACATCCTCGCAACAATTAAATAATGATACGATGACGAAAAAATAACTTAATAAGAAAATTAAAATACAATATAAATGAGATAAACTCTCTAAGATCTCTTTTAAACCTGCCTTTCATTCTTTATTTAGAAAGACTTTTATTTTATTTTTTTTAATGGCAAGGGAACCGGCAGCCGCTACTCTTTGGGTGTGCATAGGATAAACACCGTTCCTGTGTAATAGCTCCCCAAACCACACATGAGAGATAGCTCGCATTAGACAAAGCCCCGTGGGACGAGCTCGACTTTTAGTATTGTTTTTGGTATCTCAATAATTAAGTGAATAGCGATTTCCCGCGCGAAAGCAAATTAATCAGGGCCAAAGCGAATGGCGAGTGAGATAAAAAAAATAACATAAAAATTACGTTGTATATTAAAAAAGTCATGTACTCTTTTCTATCTCATTCCCCCATTGATTTTTAGGAAAACAAACTGAAATAACCCCCAAAAACAAAATAATTACCCGCCCCAATGCCCCTTCTAAACTAATTATTCGTTGTATTCCCTGGCCCAAAACTATTTACCCCCGTGCCCCCCTCGCCCAAACCCCTTCCCCCATGATATCGTTGCAGTATATTTATATATCATGGAGGACAGAGAGAACGAGTGAAGTAGTCTATGATACCGTCTCAGTATATTTATATACCATGATGGCACCATGGTCCTGAGGAGTGTCTCATTGAAGGATTGAAGCAGTCCTCCATGATACCATCATAATATATGTATATAAGACGATAGTATCATAGAGGTGCTTTTTTTTTTCCAGAAAAGTGCGTCATTTTAAATAAATGAACATGATCATTCATTATACTGTCTCAGTATATTTATATACCATGATGGTATCATAGAGAACTAACAAAAGGACTGAAGCATCTTCTGTGATATCATCTCAGTATATTGATATGCCATGATGGTATCATCGAGGACTAAGAGAAGGACTGGAGCATATTGCATGATACCATCTCAATATATTTATATAACATGTTGGTATCATAACTGGGGGCATCTCGGGTAAATACTTTTAACTTTTTCTTGGGGGTACAAAAGCAATGGAGGTATGGGCGAGTAATTTTTTTGGTTTGAGGGGGCATACGTGATCTTTTATGGGAAAACTACGTATATATACATGTTAAGGAGAAATATTTACGAAACGTAACGATAGTTTTCCTTATTTACAAAACATAACGATATATTACAAGAATTTTCATGTTTTTTTTTCCAAAATATATATATATTTTATAAAAAAATATTTAAAAAATAATTTTTATATATTTTTTTAAATATTAATTTTTTTTATTTTTTTTTGCCTAAAAAATCCTTCCATTTAATATGGATTGTATGGTGTATGTGTGACAAAATTTTTAATAAACAAAATTTGAGCAAAACTTTAAGCATTTTATGAAAATTGTTGTGGAAGGAATGAGAAACAATTAGGCAGAAAGATATACGCATTTCATACCATTCTCATGCATAAATTTTAATAATGTTTACAATTATAACAAACCCTAATTATTATAACCTTTTTACCTTAATTCACATTTCATACAAAAAATTTGAGCAATTATTCTCTCTTGAATGTTCTCTCAAAGTTATATTTTATGCAGTTGTATTAATTTTACTCAACATGAACTTTATACTAAAAATCAAATTTTAAGACATGATACAAATTTCTATCTTTTCTCTCTCTCTACATATACACATTTCATACATTTTCATTTTTGAGCAAACTTTTTATTATGTTAACACCATTTTCATATGTTTTGAGCAAAAAAAAAAAAAATTAATTTTTAAAAAAAAAAAAAAAAAATTAAAAAATATATTTTTTAAAAAATAAAAAAATATTTTTAAAAAAAATGATTTTAAAAAATAAAAATTTCTAAAAATATATATATATTTTTTTTAAATCTTCCTAGTTTGTTGTTTGTGTTATATTTTGACTTAAAACTATGTGTTTGAATATATATGTTAAAGACATCTATAATATAATTGGATGGTTAAGAAATATTTAAGACCCATTTAACCTAAAATCCTTCCATTTAATATCTCTTTCTCCGTCACTTTTATGCAATGAGTTTCCTCACATTGTCTTTCTAAGTCAAATTTATGGTTCCCTCTCTCTCTACATAATTTCTTTCTTTTATTATGTTAAACCATTTTCTTATGTCTTCCAATAATATTTCTCTGAGAAAATTTGTAAATTTCTTTGAGTTTTTATCTTCCTAGTTTGTTGTTTGTGTGACTTTTGTGTTTGAAAGGACATGATAATATATTAGTAAGTTTTTGTTGTTAATTGTCAATAAATTTCTTATGGGAAAACTTATAGAAATGCTGTTCAATAAAGAAAAAATTAATTAAGCCAAGTTTTTTGTACAACTTCGTCCTAGTTACTGCCTCTGTCCCAAAGATACTTGGGCTCCCCCCCTCTCCTTTTTAGGTATCTATTTTCAGTTATTGAATGGAAAATGAGAGTTTTGAGTAATAAAGCTACTAAGCTGATCTTGTGTTTGAACTATGGGCCGAATATCCTCAGGTTCAAATTCTAGCGGAGGCTAAAACATGGGGTGTTCTTTTTTATCTTTGTGAACAGAATTACCCGATACCTGTATTGGCGGGAGATAGCAGGTACCTTGTGCAACTAGTATTTCCCTATTATTATTTTTTCTTTCGATCTTGTTTTCTGTAAACGTGAGTTTCTAAAGCTTGAAGGAGAGCATTGGCGTAACTGGTAAATTTGGTGCCATGTGACCAGGAGATCAGGGGTTCGAGCCGTGGAAGCCATGGAAACAGTCTCTTGCTGAAATGCAAGGTAAGCCTGCGTACAATAGACTCTTATGGTCCAGCCCTTCCCTGGACCCCGCGCAGAGCGGGAGCTTAGTGCACCGGACTGCCCTTTTTTTGAGTTTCTAAAGCTTAGTATGAGCAAACGAAATAAATTTGTTGTTTTTCTTTTCCCTTTTGAATAATAAATCTTAATAATCTAGGAGATTGTATGTGTGTACTGTGTTATTGCTAGCAGTCTTTTCTTTTCCTTCTTTCAGTTGTAGCATGTTGAGGTTACTTTTCTGTCCTAATTAATTTGGACATTCCTTGCTTCATATTCTTGTTTACTTTCTGCAGATTTTTCTTGGAGATTTATTGTTTCTCAATGTCTACTAGGGGTGAAAAGCGTGATTGTCAAACTGCACCTCTAGATATACTTTGTAGCCTTCCCGAGAACGTAATAGATGATATCCTTATGCGTTTGCCTTTACGAGATGCTATGCAGACAAGCATCTTATCAAAAAAATGGAGGTATAATTGGTGCAGACTTCCAGAATTGACGCTTGATTTAACAAATTTGATATCAACGAAGGACTCAATACCCCCTATGTTCAAATTTACTAACATTATCTACCACCTTTTGACCCTACATACCGGACCAATTACTAAGTTTGACCTCTCCTTTAGTTCTAATTTGATGCCTTGTCCTACCATTGACAACTTGATATATTTTCTCTCTAGAAATGGCATTCAACATCTTGTTCTTAAACTTTCTAGCAGGGGTGACCCTTACAAATTACCTACTTCACTTTTCACATGTTTTCAATTGAGGCGTCTGACTCTCCAATACTGTTCAATAATTCCTCCACCGGCCTTCAAAGGATTCGATCAGTTAATTAGCCTGGAATTACGTCGCGCCACAATTACATCCAAATTTCTTGAAAGTTTAATCTCTCATTGTGTGTTACTCGAGCAGTTGGTGCTGGACATCTCAGATTTAAGTGGCGTCGTTGAAATTAATGCTCCCAGGCTGAGATGCTTCAAATTCGCAGGTGAAATAAGTTCCATCTATTTAAAGTATATCCCTCTTGTGACAGAACTTTCACTTGCGGATATGGAATGTTATGAGGGGCCACGAATATGTGATATTGCCAAGTTTTTTGAGTCTTTTCCTGCTCTCGAGCATCTCAGGTTGAATCACGGTATTTTGATGGTAAATCTCCTCTCAACACTTACTTTTTAGGGAAAAGACATAAAAAAAAAACCCTGAACTTGTCCCGTATTTGCTCACACACTTATTCTTTGCAAGGGTCCTATGACCCCTCTGAACTATGTTGAAGTAGAATATATACGTCCTCAAGCGCTGATGTGGCGAAGAGAGTGTATTTCACTCTTTGTGGGAGAGTGAGAAGCCAAAGAATATGTGTTTTCCTATTTTTCTAATTGGTCTTTTCCTTCTTCTTTTTTCTTTTTTTTGATTTCTCTCTCATCACCTTTCTTGTCCTTCAAAATCAAACCAGAATGCTATCTTTATTTTTTTTGCCTTTCCAGTTTCTTTTGCTCCATTAATTGTGCTTTCTTCTCGCTTTGTATTGTGTTACAGTCTCCAATTACTGTTTACTCACATGAATAAATCTCTTTACTGTCCAAGAAAGAGATGCTCTTTACTCTTCCTTAAATTCATAATACACCTCATAACAAGAAGAGGTCAATGTTAAAATAATATATATCGTACACTTTTTTTAACAAATATATACAAAATATTTCTCCATATAACATAGCTCTTTGACTCCATAAAATGCTACTGTTTAAAATTATTGAGGAAAAAAATTATAATTTCTAAGTTTCTATTACCCCATATAACATAGCCTTCAAGAAGTTTTCTGCTAATTTAATTTTAGAAAAAAGGAATGAAAAAAGATAACAAATTTAATAATCAAAAATAAGAAATAAGGGAGAGCTAAGGCGGAAGAAGCCATGGCAGATCTACTCTGCAGGCGGAAGTAGAGAGCTTGAAGAAAAGAATGAAAAAGAAAAGGAAAAAGGAAAAGAATAACAAAACAATAAAAAATAATGAATATACATGTGCCAACACCTGGTTAGTGCGTGTACATCACCACTTTAGCAGATTTGGGTGTAACTAATTTTAAGGGGTATATATTTCACTTTAATATCGTTCAGTGACCCCCGCAAAGAATAAGTGTGTAACAGCAAATACTGAAGAAGTTCAGGGAGGTTTTTATGCCTTTTCCCTACTTTTTATGCAAATTTTCATAGTAGATGTGATCTATTTTGGGCATTGAGTCATTTGTATTTTCTTGCTAGTACTTGGCTGCAGGAGGGGATCTTCCGATAAGGCTACCGTTTGATCTTAACTGCATCAAATGTCTTTGCCTAGCTGATTTTTATCTGGATGAATTGGATGTGGTCTCATGTGCTCTTTGCTTGATAAGAAGCTTCCCATTTTTACGGTATTTGGAAATCCAGGTTCTCCATCATTTGACTCTTTCCTTTTTCTTTTCTTATTTTCATACTTTTTATCCTCAAGTAAGTTGAGAGTTGGGGCTTTGGGAATCTTCCTTAGGTGGATGATTTAAATGATGATATTCCAGCACTAGAATGTCTTGAAGTGGAAGCTTTCTCAGATGCGACATTTAATAACCTCCGGGAAGTTCAGCTAACAAGTATTATAGGCTCAAAGCCTGAGATGCAGCTTATCAAGCTTCTATTAGCCAAGTCTCCTATGCTGGTGAGAATGCTAGTCGAGCCATATCTAGAAGTTGATGACGCTGACAAACTCAAAATCTCCGATGTGCTAAACTCGTTTCGGCGCGCATCCCCTGAAGTAGAAGTTGTTTATACTTGTTAAGGTGACTAGTTTGTCTCTTTATGAATTTCTTTTTACAATGGTAAGGAATTTTACATTTAATGCATGTTTTTGCTAATTTATGCAATGAGAATTCGACATGAATTATTATGTGGTTGCTTATTTCAAAGAGTTGCTCTGTGTTAATCCTCACCTTGGTCATATGCCTGTGGCAAACTTGGATTCTTTTCTTAAGAATTTTATGTCTGCAGCAGTGATATGAATTTTTCCTTTATTATTATTCACTATGGTTTTTAATATTTTGTTTCCTTAATCTCATTTTTCTGCTGGAGGTATTCTGTTTTTCGTGGCATGATGAATATTTTGTTCCACTTATTATTCACATGTGTATTATGTTTTTCAAAGTCGTATATTTTACTTTACTTTTATCAAATAAAGTAAGAAATACTTTTTTTTTTTATAAGGAGTAAGAGATACATGTCATTAAACTAAACTAAGTATTTTATTAATCATTTTATGCACAATGTAAATTAGCTTTCAGATCTTACTCTCGTCTAACCACAATGCACAACGGTCTCTAAACTGAGTGCTTCACATGCAGCCTACTCCAAAGCCATTAAATCAAAAGGAGAATTTAATTGCTGCGGCCAACAAATGATCAGCTAGTCACTATCATGTATCAAGGAATACATCCCCAAAAATCTATCTATCTTCTATATAGAATAGGAGAGGCAAAACAATATGGTGATGCCAAGTGTCATCACCACAAAATTTTAAATTTTAAATATAAAATTAAAAAAAAAACATAAAAAATAAAAACTGCCAATCCAGAAAAAACGAGATTAAAATAAAAATTAAAAATTGTAGTTACAACTTACAATTTTTTAGATGGTTACAACTTGATCCCCACTTTATCGTAATTGCAGGAGTTGATAAAAGATAGTAAATGCATTGCAGAATTCTTGCAGACTTCCAAAAGTGCTTTTGTCCTGATTGACAGATTTATATTCCTGTTCCTACATGGTTTTAGTAAGTACATTTTGCTGCATATCTGTAGCTTCTTGATTGATATTCCTAGATTGGTTTTTGCACATTAAAACATGAGTATGCATGCAAGTGCCTTCAAATTTTTCTAATTTCATGTCATTTACTAATTTACTAATATGAGATTCTTGTCACAGTCATCATAACATTTGGAGAGATGCTTATGTTCTCCAGAGAGCATATCAGTATTATCATCCTGAAACAAAGGGTTTGGACTTTGCTACAATGACCCTAGGATAATATGAGTAAGTATTAGCAATAATTCTTCATGACTTTTTCTTTATGAGATTCTTTTAATTCTTAATTTTTTGCTTTAAAATTATGAAACATGTACATATGATCCTATATTCTAGAAATCATTAATTGATTGCTTAAGTGGGAGATTTTGGTCACAAAGTTTCCAAAAGTGAGTTAGGACGAGAAAGATCCTACCTATCCTAGAAAGTGGCAAATTAAGGCTCCCAAATAAGTAGGTTAAATTTGAAGAAAAAATGGAAGAGCGAATCACAAAGTGGGAAATTGAATCCTTATAAATAAAGGTGAAAGGTAATCATTAAAATTTTCTAAGTAAATAGGTTGGTTGCTTAGTATAAGGTATGATTTTATTTTGAAAGTATCTAAATTTTGAAGAAAACTCCGGACTATCTATTTTCATGAATAAATGACAAAAACCTTTTTTGTCTAATTTAATTTCTAAACATAAATTATACATTATCACCAAATAGTATAACATATTAATTTTCATTTGTTGATTTTAAATTACAATGCTTTAAACTTTAATAAAATCATATGGAAAACGAGTTTGACAATTGAAAATTAACAGAGAATTGTACCGTGCATCGCGCAGTACAATTACTAGTTTTTAATTATAAAAGAAGTAATACCCCACCAGGATTAGGTCTGCATACACTCTATCCTCTCAGTCCCATATTGGGGGATTTCACTAGGTATGTTGTTGTTGTTGTTGTTGTTGTACAAAAGAAGTTATACTCCCTCCATCCCAATTTACATGACATTGACTGATTGGACATGAACATCAAGAGAAAAAAAAAAGACTTTTGAAACTTGTGCTTGAAACCAGCCAGAGATATTTGTGGCTAATCCACTAAGCATAAAATGAGACAACTTCTATTTGAGGTGGTGCACGCCAAAATCTTGACACAACAACGAGCGTTTGGATTGTTAACAAATTTTTTGGAATACAGTTAACAAATTTTTTGACTTCGATATATATATATATATATCTTCAGAAGTGGAGGGTGACTGACTTGGTACACTATGATTCTTTCTGTTAGGTTGACAACGGAACTGTTTAATTGCTTGTCAATGTCAGAAAACGAAGTGAGTGAAGCTCTAAATATGATTTGAACAGTGAAGTTAAGGAAATTCAAGGGGACAAGGACTGGAATGTACTTAATAAAAGCCATCCTTGTCCATTGTCCTAAACTTGCGAAGATGGTCATTGAACAGATCGAGGAAGGCATACTACATAAATAGGCCCTCAAACTTGGCCTCATTTTTTAAGTATGGAGTGAGCCTTTCTCTTGGTTGTGCATAAAGTCTTTAGCTGTTAGGCAGTATTTATAGTTTTCAAGTCTTCAGTAAGTACTTTTTTTAATGAAATCATACTGAAGCATTACTGGTAGAGGATAGATCAAATGTCCATTGCTCTCTCACAAAGGTAGCATACTTGTATCAAGTTGATCATAAACAATTTCGATGAGACTAAGTAATAATCGAGAAAGGAATTAGCAAAGATATCTTTGTAATTCTTCAATTACCACGAAAAGCCATACATTTAAGTGATCAAACATAAAGGTGACTGACAGGTTTCACAACTCGAAAACAAATAAAACTCCTGAAAATGTCTAAATAGCAACTCGAGTGCATCATTAGTTCAAGGCTATATTAATATTTTTTGGATATAGCTACTAGAATCGTTTCTTTAGCATCAGCATAACACATGTTCAAACTAGAATATAAAAGTTTGTGGAGCATCGCAACTTCAACAGAAGTAGTACTCTTACCTGCTCAGATTGCTTTGGGGAGTACTTCTCCACCAGCTTAGCCAGGTCGAGGTCAAATTTCTTCTCCAGTCCCATCGCCTCTTCCCAAGGTTTGCGTTTTCTCTCTTTATGAGCTCTTATCAAAATTTCCTTCTCTTCCACAAATGCTTTCATTTCTTTAACCGGGAGTTTAATAAATTTCTCAACTTTCTCTACCCTGACTCGATAATCCTCAACAGTTGAGGAAGCATTTGCAAAAAATTGTTTGAACATCTCACGTTGTTCCTATTGTAACTGCTCAAATTTGTCCTCCTCTTCAATCTTATCATCATAAATCATTTTGAACTGGTTCTTGAAAAATTGCTCTTGATACTCTATTTCTTCTTTGTTCTGTTCATAGTGCATCTTCGTTTTCAGTCTGATGATCTTGTTCTCTTCCACTGTCTGACGGTGCTTTTCATTCACCAGACTAAGAGTTTCTTCAAGAGCTTTAGCTTTCTTTTGGTTCTTAGCGGCTTGGTTCTTGAGCCATACAAGCAGTTCATTATCCTCCGGCATTTGGCTTGTTGGATTTCGAACAATTTCATTATGCGGTTTCATCTCTAACTTCAACCTTGATTTCCCATGTGAATGCCGGTTGAAGTTGTCCATGTCTCTTTTATCTGCCATGTAACCATAAAGCTTACGTATCCCCCCAGGATAAAAGCAAACTGGATTACATTTCCACGCGTCTCCATCTTCTCCTTCTTTAGAAAACTGCTCACTGAGATGTAGAGCCTCCATGTAATCCACGGCAATGGCCTCAAACGCCAATACACTGATGCCACGATGGCCTCCTGGACCATATGAATGTCAAACATTCTTGATAGCAGCAGAAGAGCTTAACTAGTCGCGCAGCTCCTGATTTCACATTCCAATCCACTTGTCATTATCATCTTTCTCAAAAGCCATGTTCAAGATAATCACCATTGGTGGCCACACTATTTTCTTATCTTTGGATTCGATGCCATCCCAACTTCTGTAAACCTCACCTGGAGGTACAACAGAAGTTCCCCTCTGATGCAGCTCCTCCTCCAAAAGTTGAGTGAGCTCTCTGTGTAATTTAATCCTTGATCCACCTTTCGCTTTTGTAATGGATTAATTATGTAGAATTAAAAAAGGAAGGTTTAATAAGATTTGTAAATCTAAAGCTAGCGTTTAGTCTACGCTACATTTTCATAACGGTAATATACAGATCAGAGGCAAAAAAGGAAAATAATATGTATAATAGAGTAGAAAGGATTCCCATAAAACGTTAGTCTTTTAATTGTTCTTTTCCTTTCATGACGCACAAATGATGTAAACTTTTAAAATTCCTCTTAATTTTCTCACTTTTTTAACTCCTATAAAAGTAACCTATTTTCACCTAATTAAAATTTATATTTTTGTTGAACAACCATATTGTTAAGAAATATTGTATTTTCATATATTCACTTTCCTATTTAGCATAAATATATGTGAACTCCATTATCTTTTCTTCAGAGTTTTACCAGATGTATTAGTTCACATCTTCCTAATTGATTTACTTCAAGAGACATTAGTGATTATAGTGTCATGAATACAACAGGGATAAGAACAACTTTGATTCAGCTTCAATCTTAAACAATGGTAACTGAAATAAGAAAATTTATACACTGTTGTAAAGTAAGGAGATGAGCAAGAACGATCCATAAAGCAAATACTCATAATGTATACCCATTCAGTCTCACTTTGGTTCACTTACAAATGAATCATCATGAACAATATCTAATTTGCAAATCGATAGGATTACTAGAAAAAGTAAAATGAAACAATGCAAAGACTGTGATGAATTTGCAGACTCAATATTACGTTTAAATATAAAATTAAGGCATAATACATAAATAGGCCCACACAATAACGAAAGTTGGATCAAGGATTAAATTACACGGAGAGCTCGCTAAACTTTTGGAGGAGGAGTTGCATCAGAGGGGAACTTCTGTTGTACCTCCAAGTGAGGTGTACGGAAGTTGGGATGGCATCGAATCCAAAGAAAAGGAAATAGTGTGGCCACCAATGGTGATTATCATGAACATGGCTTTTGAGAAAGATGATAATGAAAAGTGGATTGAAATGGGAAATCAAGAGCTGCGCGACTATTTCAGCTCTTTTCTGTTGTCAAGAATGTTCGACATTCATATGGTCCACGAGGCCATCGTGGCATCAGGGTATTGGTTTTTGAGGCCACTGCCATGGGATGCATGGAGGCTCTGCATTTCAGTGAGCAGTTTTCTAAAACAGGAAGAGATAGAGATGCGTGGGAAGGTAGTCCAGTTCACTTTTATCCGGGGAGGATACATAAGCTTTATAGTTAGATGGCAGAGAAAAGATACATGGACAACTTCAACCAGCATTTACATGGGAAATCAAGGATGAAGTTCGAGATGAAGTCGTATGATGAAATTGTTCAAAAACCAACAAGGCAGATGTCGTAGGATAATTAATTGCTCGTACGGTTCAAGAACCAAGCCGCTAAGACCCAAATGAAAGCTAAAGCTCTTGAAGAAACTCTTAGTGTCATGAATGAAAAGCACCATCAAACAATGGAAGAGAACAAAATCATTAGGCTTAAAATGAAGATGCACTATGAACATAACAAAGAAGAGATGGAGTATCAGGAGCAATTTTTCAAGAATCAGTTCAAAATGATTTACGATGCCTGGATTGCTGAGGAGGACAAATTTGAGCAGAAAGAACATCATGAGATGTTCAAACAATATTTTGCAAATGCTTCCTCAACTGTTGAGGATTATTGAGTCAGGGTAGAGAAAGTTGAGAAATTTATCAAACTCCAGGTTAAAGAAATGAAAGCATTTATGGAAGAGAAGGGAAGTGTAATAAGAGTTCATGAAGAAAGAAAACGCAAACTCTGGGAAGAGGTGATGGCGCTGAAGAAGAAATTGCCCTCGACCTGGGTAAGCCGATGGAGAAGTACTACCCAAAGCAATCTGAGCAGGTATAGAGTATTACTTCTGCTGAAGTTGCGATGCTCCACAAACTTTTATATTCTAGTTTGACCATGTGTTATGCTGATTCTAAAGTAATGATTCTAGTAGTTATATCCAAAAAATATTAATATGTGCCTTGAACTAATGATGCACTCGAGTTGCTATTCAGATATTTTTAGGAGTTTTATTTGTTTTCGGGTTGTGAAACCTGTCCGTCACCTTTATGTTTGATCACTTAAATGTATGGCTTTTCGTGGTAATTGAAGGATTCTGCAGTATATCTTTGCTAATTCCTTTCTGATTATTACTTAGTCTACTGAAATTGTTTATGATCAACTTGATACAAGTATGCAACTTTTGTGACAGAGCAATGGACATTTGATCTATCCTCTACCAGGAAAATTTCGGTATGATTTCATTAATAAAGTTCTTACTGAAGACTTGAAAACTATAAATACTGCCTAACGGCTGATCAAGCCTTTATGCACAACCAGGAGAAAGGTTCACTCCATCTTTTTGGATCTTGATAAGCTTAATATGTGTTTCTCCTCTTTTTCTCCGTTGGAAGATGTTAACTTATGAAGCAAAGGCTTTATCTTATTTTTCTGTACTCTTTTGTATGAGTTAGTTTTCTTGGGTATGTGCATACGTTCAGTAATTGGTATTGGGTTTTGGTGTAGCTATTGGTTACATAATAATTTTTTTCTTTTGGTATCTCACCCGGTGTCCGGTACCCAAAAAGGGGTCGACTAATCCGGATTCGTGCCGGAAGTCCCACCTTGGGGATAAAGTGTCTCCTATCAAAGATGACTCCATTTAGGGGTCAAACCCAAGGCCTCTGGCTTTAACATAATTATTTTGAAGTACACTTAGTAATGCTAAAGATGACATTATTTTTCAGTACATATTAAAATTTCTTGCTTGATGTCATCCATATTGTGGGAATAAAGCAGGTCAATAGTGGTGACACCGTGTGATCCTATAGTAGTACTATTCAAACAACGTCACAGCTTTAAATTTCTACTGAAGTTGTGATGCTCCACAAACATTTATATTCTGGTCAGACTGTGTGCTTTAATGATGTTAAAGAAACAATTTCCAGTAGTTATATCCCCAAAAAAAAAAAAATGCTTGAACTAATTGATCTATAACTAATGATGCATTCGAGGTGCTATCCAGACATATTTTCAGGGGTTTTATTTGTTTGTGGGTTGTGAAACCTGTCTGTTACCTTATCCTTCAAATTTGATTTATTTGGGGTGACGAGCTCACTTGTTGCAGTTATCCTGTGTTTGTGTGATCGGAGTTTGATCATTTCTGTTTAAGGACGGTTTGCTCTTTATTTTTATTTTTCTTTACTCCGTAACTTTGAGTCATTTCTCTACTTGGCTTTATGGACATGTTTTCTTATATTTGGATATCGATATGAAGTAAGAGATCAAGCAAATGGGTTGGCATGTTTCCTTGCTCAACTATTCTTTATCACCTCGTTATCCATCTTGCAGTGTTAAGACAGGGAGGCTTGGAGGTGTTAGAATTCATTTGAATCTAACCAGGACCAACAGTAGTTCATGTCAATCCTTTTGTTTATAAGCTCTTATTCCTTCTACTACTTCGTGTGCTGCAAGAAGCAAGTATTTGTCCATTCAATTTCACATGTTATAATAAATAAGCTACTAATCCTCTTGTTTCATTCTCATCTCTTGCTGGTAGTATAGGATTATGTTGCCTGCAAATATTTTTGTGCTAAGCAGAAATTATTTATCTTGGTGAGCTTTATATGTGCTATTGATCCTTTTTATCAGTTGCAAGTTGTCAGTAACATTTTGGTTATTTTATTCTCTGTTATGTTGTAGTTTGATATATACTAGTGCAAAATTATTAATCTTCCATTAGGCAGCATTGCTATGCAACTTCATTTTTAGTTTTTCAATGTGTTGGGTATGGTACTTATTTGATCAATCATATGGAGTTTATCCTTTTTTCATGCTACACAAATATTTATTTTCGGTTAAATGATCTTTTTCTTATATTCAACAAGGTATTCAAAGTCATTTGTATGAGTTTTTTGTCATTCCTCAACTAAACGCAAAACCTAAACTACATTCTTGTACTACCCTAGTGAACAAAGAACATTTATCAAATATCCTATAAGTTGTGAGCACCATCCTACTAACGGCTAGTTTGGATATAGCTTTTGTTGTCAAGTTGTTAACTCAGTTATTTCATGAAGGCATAACCATGTCTTTTTATCAAGTGCATCAATTTCATGTTTAAAACAAATATTGAGTCTGCAGATCTATCACAACTTAATTTATGGAGTCTCTGATTTGTTTGTTTTCCGTTTTATCCAAGATACTAGAGGGTGATCCGGTTTAATGACCTCTTTTTAAGTCTTCATTGGGAAAAAAAGGATCCCAATGAAGGGATAACTTTTTAGGTGGATGACTCTTCTATTACATTAAAGAGCAAAAAAAATATTAAATATCTAATTTTCTTTTGTTATTGTTTTGAATAAAATCGACAGGTGGATCAACCTCCTTTGGATGATTATCAACCTATTGTCTATAATCAGCCATCTTTATTGGTCATTTATCGACCTCCTTCGTAGTTGATTATTAGCCTATCGACAATACTCAACCACCTTCTTGGTTGATTATCAACCTATTGTCAATAACCAACCCTCCTTTTTATTGTATTATAAACCACCGTTATAATACACCCAATCCATTCAAATTTGATCCTATTATATAATGGTAACAGAAAGAATTCATCTGTGTGAATGGCTAAGTAGTAGGGCCACATATGTCGACAACAACTTCCTCCTTGGTCCATCAAGTCATTATAAACATCAATATATAAGAACTAAAAAGGGAACAAAAATAAAGGTCTTTTAATTAATTGATCTCATAGGGGGCATATACATGATACACCAAATCCTCTGGGGATACCATTTGTTTTTGATCTAAAATCGCATACTCATTTGTCTAAGATTATCATTTAATATCTACAAATTATTAACGTTAATCACCCTTGATAATTAAAAGTAAAATATTGAACCCCACAAATTTCAAATCCTTGTAACAACAATTTCTTGTTCACTCGTGCATATTACAAAGCTAGCGATCAAAATTTGTGATATTATATTGACCAATATATGTTTGCTTGCCATTCATGTGGTAAGTTAACCAATGTGTTAGTCTGTATACTTTCTTCTTGGTTTTTTTGCAAGAAGAAGCTATAACTATCCTTGTTTATGAACTATTGACGCCAAATATTGGAAGCTCTTTCTTGCTTTGCTTTGAAATTACTGGAATTATCAAGATCTTTTCAGCATTTGTGATTGAAAATAGAAAACACGATTAATCGGGATTTCACCAAAAATCCTGACAATCACCGTAACTTGTTGATAGAGATTTTAATAACACGTTTTTGCTTCAAAACTAATCCAAGTGGACACTCTTTTTTAACCAAGAATTAAAGACTAAGTGGACACTCTCTTTGAACTTGAAGGATACTCAGCAAATAATAGTGCAAGCACATTTAGTTTATGATTTTCGATGTACCTCATAAGAATCATCAAGTTAATTGATCCTAGTCCAAATCTGCTAGTTGAGCTCAAACATTCATCTAGCAGATCATATATAGACGAGTGCAATATTTATTATAAAGCATATACATACATTTCACTCAAATTAATCCGCTCCAAAGGTCATTTGGCGCATCACTTGTTGTGTTATCTCCAATATTTCTATCTCAATGTAAAATACAGGACCAGACTCAACCTGTTTGCCTTTTTCCCTATTAGACCAATTACAATCCTGACTTAAGGCCAGTCTTTCATACTTCCCTTCCTCCATTGGTATATATCCACTACTGATTGAATATTTCCCATTCTGTGCAAATTTACCTCTGATGGAGCATATTTTTTTCCAGTGCCAACAACAGTCGATTGAGGAGAGTAGTGCCACCAAGGTCTTCCTTTTAGGTAGATATGACTAATTAGTCCACTTAACTCACATATTGTCTGTTTTTTGAGCAATATTTCATACATATTTTGACACAGCTGCTTCATTCCATATTATACAGTAAGTAGTTCCCAGTCCTCCCACCCTCTTGGGTCTGCAAACCAAGGAGTTCTGTTAGTAACTTCAATTCCTAACCATCCCAGAGAAAGTTTCTACAAAATTGTAGTAATTCTCTTTAGGACCAATATATAGGTGTGAATATGCAGCAAACTGAGCTTATCAGTTGCATTCTTCCTGCATAGGATAAATTCCTAGAGCTTCGGGATGAAATTGGTACCTCAAGCTGGTACGTGCGATCTTTTTTGGTACCCTGTGAGTTCACAAAAATATGCTATATTGTGACGCATTTTCAACCTTTTGGGCTTTGCGTCATCCTAATTTTTTTTAAAAAAATTCTTCCTAGTTATTTGCTTCAGAAGCAGGTGAAGTGGTAGCAAGGCTTCCCTTTAATCTCGAATCCGTCAAACAGGTTTACATAAATGCTGATCTGTATGACTTGTCTGAGGTATCATGTGTTCTTTGCTTGATAAGAAGCTTCCCATATTTACAAGGTATGGAAATTCAGGTATTCTTCTCTCTCTTTCTTGTTGGCTTTTTATTTTGATACTACTTAAATCATCAAAAGGTTCAGAGAATTAAGTATTGTTAATTTTTCTTAGGAGGCTTATTGTAAAAATGATAGCAGATCATCGATATCATCGAGTGGAACTTGCCTTAGATATGACGACCAATCATCTCAGGGAAATTAAGCTTACACTTACTAGTGGCTCAATCATTGAGATGCAGCTTGCCAAGCTTCTGTTATTCGAGTGTTATTTGAGTCATGTGCAGTTAAAGAATCTCAACAGTCAAAAAACTCGGTAGATAGTTTATGAATAAATTTAAACCTTAGTCGAAAACAAGTCATAAATATTTGTGTGACAATAAACTAATACTCTCATTATAAAGGTAAAATATTCAGTTTAAAGTTAGATCCTTTCTTCATTTTGGACAAATGAAAAAGAAAAGTATATTAAAAATTGGGATGGAGGTACATTTCTACTGTACATATTAAATCTTGACACCCGTATTGAAATTTCTGACTTATAGGTACATTTCTACTGTACATATTTCATTAAATCTTGAACATTCTTAACAAAAAATTTGACTTCGCCACTAAGTACAATTCTATGTATATATGTATCTTCAGAAGTGGAGGCTGACTGATTTGGTACAGTATGATTCTTTCTGTTAGGTTGATGAGATACAACGGAACTGTTTGATTACTTGTCGAAGACAGAAAACAAGTGCGTGAAGCTCTGAATATGATTCGAACAGTGAAGTTAAGAAAATTCAAGGGGACAAGGACTGAAATGTACTTAATAAAAGTCATCGTTGCAAGTTCTCTTAAACTTGCGAGGATAGTCATTGAACAGATCAAAGAAAGTACCTTTCGAAGGAGTTGATAAGCTATCATCAAGCATACCCCAATGCAGAAATCAAGTACACTTAGACTGACTCAAGTGACTATTACGACTTATTGATTAACTGAATTGATTTTATATTTTTAAGCTTAATATTGAATTTGCAAATTCATCAGTCTTTGCGTTGTTTCATTTTACTCTTTCTTGTAATCCTATCGATTTGTCAAATTATATATATTGTTCATGATCATTCTTTTGTAGTTGAACAAAAGTGAGACTGGATGGGCATACATTCTGAGTATTTGCTTTGGGGATCAGTCTTGCAAATCTCCTTACTTTACAGCAGTGTATAAATTTTCTTATTTCAGTTACTATTGTCTAAGATTGAAGCTGAATCAAAGTTCTTATTGTCCTTGTTGTATTCACGACACTGTAGTCACTAATGTCTGTTGAAGTAAATAAATTTGGAAGATGTGAACTAATACATCAGGTAAAACTCTGAAGAAAAGATAATGGAATTCACATATATTTACGCTAAATAGGAAAGTGAATATATGATAATACAATGTTTCTTATCAACAATATGGTTGTTGAACAAAAATATAAATTTTAATCAGGTGAAAATAGGTCACTTTTAAAGGAGTCAAAGAAATGAGAAAATTAAGAGGAAATTTTAGATGTTTACATAATTTGTGCGTCATGAAAGGAAAAAATCAATTTAGAGACTAATGTTTATGATAATCCTCTCTAATCTATTGTACATATTGTTTTTTTTTTTTTTTTTTTTTTTTTGCCTCTGATCTGTATATTACCGTTATGAAAATGTAGCGTCGACCAAACGCTAGCTTTAGATACACAAAATCTTATAACCTTCCTTTTCTTAATTCTACATAATTAATCTGTTACTATTTGTGCTCTTGTAAACTAAGATTTGAAGTAGTTGGGCGATTAATCATTGTATTTAAGAGTGATGCAGCCAAAGTTTTATATAAGCGAAAGTAGTGAAACAGCAAGTTATACTCTCGCTTTTCCTTCTCCGACGAATTTGTCCCATCATTTTAATTTCTTCCAAATATGAGTTCCAACAACAAAGGTGCCTGTAAGTCTTCTGATTCATCAGCAAAGCAGAAAGCTATCTCTGAAACAAGTATAGTTGATGAGATAAATGTAGGTGTAGGAGAATTGGGCTTCAACTCTGAACAAAATGATGGATGGGTTGTGTGTGCTAGAAAGTCCAAGAACAAGGATGGAAGCAGCAGTCCTAGGAAGAAGCCATGGATTCCTCAGAATCCCATTTCAGAATCGTGTGAAAACAAGAATAGTACTTGGGGTCATCCAGATATTATCCAGAAATTGGGATTCCGTAACAATGTTGGATCATCTTCTAATTCCCCTGTCCCTGATGATGATGTTAAGGCCTATGAGTCTGATGAATTGGATTTGCCTGATGACGATAGTGATGAAGATGAATTTCTGAGTGATGCCGACTTTGATGATCACTCAGATGTGAAAGAAATGAGCTACGAGGCACGCAAGAAAAGTCGTTGGTTCAAGAAACTTTTTGAATGTCTTGACAGTTTGATTGTTACTGAGATTAATGATTCTGAACGACAATGGCACTGCCCTGCCTGCAAAGGTGGTCCGGGTGCAATTGCGTGGTTTACAGGGTTGCACTCCTTGGTGTCCCACACAAAAACGAAAGGTGGACCAAGGATTAAGTTACACAGAGATCTCGCTCAACTTTTGGAGGAGGAGTTACATCAGAGGGGAGCTTCTGTTGTACCTCTAGGTGAGATGTACGGAAGTTGGGACGGCATCGGATCCAAAGATAAGGAAATAGTGTGGCCACCAATGGTGATTATTATGAACACGGCTTTTGAGAAAGATTATAATAACAGGTGGATTGGAATGGGAAATCGAGTCGCGCGACGTTTCAAATTTATGCTGCTATCAAGAATGTTCGACATTCATATGGTCCACGAGGCCATCGTGGCATCAGTGTATTGGTTTTTGAGGCCACTGCCGTGGGGTACATGGAGGCTTTGCATCTCAGTGAGCAGTTTTCTAAAGAAGGAAGAGATAGAGACGCGTGGGAATGTAATCCAGTTCACTTTTATCCTGGGGGGATACGTAAGCTTTATGGTTACATGGCAGAGAAAAGAGACATGGACAACTTCAACCAGCATTCACATGGGAAATCAAGGTTGAAGTTCGAGATGAAGTCGTATAATGAAACTATTCGAAATCCAACAAGGCAGATGTCGGAGGATAATGAACTGCTCGTATGGTTCAAGAACAAAGCCGCTAAGAACCAAAAGAAAGCTAAAGCTCTTGAAGAAACTCTTAGTCTGGTGAATGAAAAGCACCATCAGACAGTGGAAGAGAACAAGATCATCAGGCTGAAAACGAAGATGCACTATGAACAGAACAAAGAAGAGATGGAGTATCAAGAGCAATTTTTCAAGAATCAGTTCAAAATGATTTACGATGCCAGGATTCTTGAGGAGGACAAATTTAAGCAGGAAAAGCATGAGATGTTCAAACAATATTCTGCAAATGCTTCCTCAACCGTAGAGGATTATCGAGTCAGGGCAGGGAAAGTTGAGAAATTTATCAAACTCCAGGAAAAAGAAATGAAGGCATTTGTGGAAGAGAAGGAAAGTCTGGTAAGAGCGCATGAAGAGAGAAAACGCAAACTCTGGGAAGAGGAGATGGCACTGGAGAAGAAATTCAACCTCGACCTGGCTAAGCTGATGGAGAAGTACTCCCTAAAGCAACTGAGCAGATATAGAGTACTATTTCTGCTGAAGTTGCGATTCTCCAGAAATTTTTGTATTCTAGTTTGACCATGTGTTTCGCTGATGCTAAGAAAATGATTCTAGTAGCTATATGCAAGAAATTATTAGTATATGCCTTGAAGTGATGATGCACTCGAGTTGCTATTTAGACATTTTCAGGAGTTTTATTTGTTTTCGGGTTGTGAAACCTGTCTATCACCTTTATGTTTGATCATTTAAATGTATGGCTTTTCTTGATAATTGAAGGATTCTGCAGTATATCTTTGCTAATTCCTTTCTGATTATTACTTAGTCTACAGAATTGTTTATGATCAATCGACATTTGTTCTATCCTCTACCAGTAATGCTTTAGTATGATTTCATTTAAAAAAGTACTTACTGAAGACCGGAAAACTATAAATAGTGCCTAACAGCTAATTCCATTTTTTTGGATCTTGTTAAGCTTAATCTGTGTTTCTCATCTTCTTCTCTGTTAGAAGATGTTAGCTTACGAAGCAAAGGCTTCATGTTATTTTTCTGTACTCTTTTATATGAGATACTTTTGTTGGGTATGTGCATGCGTTCAGTAATTGGTATTGGCATTTAGTGCAGCTATTGGTTACATAATTACTATTATTCCGCCCGGTGTCCGGTACCCAAAAAGAGGTCGACTGAGCCGGAAGTCCCACTTTGGGGATAAAGTATTTCCTACCAAAGATGACTCCATTCACAAGGCTCAACCCAAGGCTTCTCGCTCTGAAGTACACTTAGTAATGCTAAATATGACATTATTTTTCAGTACGTAGTAAAACTTCTTGGTTGATGTCATCCATATTGTGGGAATAGAGCAGGGCAATAGCAGTGACACCATGTGACCCTGTAGTAGTGCTATTCAAGCACCGTCGCAGCTTTAAATTTCTGCTGAAGTTGGGATGCTCAACAAACTTCTATATTCTGGTCTGACCATGTGTTTAATTTGATGATGCCAAAGAAACGCTTCACTAGTTATGTCCGGGAAAAAAAAAAAGATGCTTTGAATTAAGTGATCTATTACAAATAATGCGTTTTAGCTGCTATTCTGACATATTTTCAGTGGTTTTATTTGTATGTGGGTTGTGAAACCTGTATGTTACTTATCTTCAAATTTGATTTTAAGCTGCTATTCAGACATATTTTCAGGGGTCAATTCACATATTTTCGGGGGTCTATTCAGACATAAGCTCATAGTCCCTCTAGTACTTTGTGTGCTGCAAGAACTACAAGTATTTGTCCAATCAATTTCATTCTCATCTCTTGCTGGTAGTATAGGATTAAGTTGCCTGCAAAGCTATGCAGAAGGTATTTATCTTTGGATCTTGGTGAGCTTCATATGTGCTATTGATCCTTTTTATCCGTCGCAAGTTGTTAGTAAAACTTTGGTTGTTTATTCTCTGTTATGTTGTAGTTTGATATATACTAGTGCAAAATTATTAATCTTCCATTAGCCAGCACTGCTATGCAACTTCATTTTTAGCTTTTTTAATGTGTTGGATGGTACTTATTTGATCAATCATACGGAGTTTATCCTGTTTTTCATGCTACACAAATATTTATTTTTGATTAAATGGTTTTTTTTTCTTATATTCAATAAAGTTATCAAAGTCATTTGTACAATTTTTTGGTCATTCCTCAACTACATCCTAAACTTAAAATACATTCTTGTTCTACCATACTGAACAAAAAAACATCCATCAAATATCCTAAAAGTTGCAAGCGTCATCCTAGTCATCCTACTAACAGCTAGGTTGGATATAGTTTTTGTTGTGCAGGGTTAACCATGTGGTCTTTTATCAAGTGCAACAATTTTATATTTAGAAATATTGAATTTCTAGATCTATCACAACTTAATTGAAGGAGTCTTTGTTTTGTTTTTTCCGTTTTATCCTAGATACAAGAGGATGATCCGGTTAATGACCGCTTTTAAGTCTTCAATTGGGAAAAAGTTTTTCAATTAGGTGGATGACCCTTTTATTGCATTAAAGAATAAAAAAAGAGGTAAGATATCTAATTTTGTTCTCTTGTTGTTTCGATTAAAATCAACCTCCTTTGGATGAATGTCAACCTATTGTTTGTAATCAACTCTCTTTATTGGTCATTTATCGACCTTTTTCGCGGTTGATTATCAACCTATCGTCAATACTCAACCACCTTCGTGATCGATTATCATCCTATTATCGATAAACGGCCCTCCTTTTTGGTGTATTATAAACCACCTTTGTGGTCTATTATCAACCTATAGTCAATAAATCGACCTACTTCATGGTCTATCATTAACTTCCTTCTCGGTTGTTAATCAACCCATGATCTCTAATCAACCTCCTTCTTGGATGACCATCAACCTCATTCTTGGTGAAAAAATGCCATCTGTATGAATGGCTAAGTAGTCGGGACACCAACCTATGATCGACAATCTACATCCTCCTAGGTCGATTAAGGTCATTTCCTTTAATTTCAAATTTACGGGAAGAACAAAAAGGAAAAAAAATGAAGGTCTTTAATTAATTGGACTAATAGAGGGCGCATACATAATACACCAAATCCTTTAGGGAAACCATTTGTTTTTGTCCTACTTCATAAGGTTTAAAATTTTCATTTATCTAGACCCAATTGAGTCATATTTGATCCTATTTTATTATAGTAATGGTAAAGACTGACATCATATTAAAGTTATCCTTCTTGTGTAACAACAATCTCTTGTTCCATCAGTCATAAAGGTCTTTGAGCTTTTTTTAACGTTTCCTAGGTGGCGAGCTTTTACAATGATGAGCTTTTTTTAACGTTTCCTAGGTGGCTAGCTTTTACGATGATGTTCCTGCTCCTGAATCTCTTCAAGTGGAACATTTCTCAAATGTGACATTTAATCACCTCAGAGAAGTTAAGTCGGAAGGTTTTGTAGGCTCAAAGCCTGAGATGTAGCTTATGGAGCTTCTCTTAGCCAAATCTCCGGTGCTGGTGAAAATGTTAATCAAGCTCTGCAGGCCTGTTGGAGAATCTACAAGAGCTAAAATAATCAATAGGTTATCTAAAGTTAAGGCTGCATCATCTAAAGCAGAAGTTGACGTCATCTTTTAATCTTCACGAGTCTTACAGACCATGAAATTAATAGATTGAAACAATTGTTGATGCAGTGTTGATGTTCCATGCTTGTTCTTGTTCAGTAAAGTGATTTTTATTGTAAAGTTATGTTGTGGGTATGTTCGCGTGCTATTTTGGCTGTAAAACAGCCGGGATCTTAATTTTGATGTCTTATAGTTGATCTAATTAACGAATTTAGAGCAACTGCTAGATATGAAGCAATGTTTTTACAGAGTGGCTGTAACACTCTGATTTAGCCATTTAACGCGTTTTTGTTGCAATTCTCATGATATTTTGTTTAAGTACAACTACAGAAGGGTATTTTAATTACTGGAAGGAAAAGGTAATGAACTTAGGTACCATTCAAAGAGGAAGTTCAGATTTCTCTTCCCCGCTAATCCTTGAAACAAGACATCATCTACCCAGGTAAAGTCACTATGAAATCATGTTAACAGGAAAGCAAGAAAATTATGTGAAACGACTTAATGCCATTGGTAATTCTTCACATTAGCAATTTTAATACAAGACTTTTACAGTCTTTACTCTTCCCATCCCAACCTAGGTGCACAATTGATATAAACACATTTGTTAAGGTAAAAATTGGAGTTCAGTATACTATTTAAATTATACTCCCTCCGTTCACTTTTACTTGTCCACTTTAGATTTTTCACGCTATTTAAGAAATAATAAATGAAGTACATAATTTACCAATATATCCAGATTAATTTATGCATATTTTTATTGGATTTAAAAAATGATTTGAAGTAAGTAATTAATACTAAGAGTAAAACAGAAAAAAATAAATTGTCTTCTGTTGATATGCTAAAAGTGATAAGTAAAAGTGAAAATCTATTTTTAGAATCCTGGACAAGTAAAAGTGAACGGAGGGAGTGAGTGGTAAGAGTTGATAGGAAGTTAATCATATCCCGAGGAGTTTGAATTATATTCTTTAGACAAGAATGTATCCCAAAATACTTTTCACGTAGTCGAATAAGCAAAATCAAAAATAGAAAAGCAGGACAATTAATTACTGGCAGTGTAAGCCTTAAAAATGACAGTTTTGTTTTTTCAATTAAGGATAGGTGTGAATACAAATGAGGTCATTTATTACATTGTTAGTTTGATATTGGAAATCTAATTCTCATTCTTTTCTAGGGGAACTGAAACGTTCTATTATAGCTATTGAATCTTTAAAAGAGGGAATTATTAAAGAGTGGTGAAGCCAAAGAGTTAAAAAGCAAAGTTACTTAACTTGAAAACTACAAATAGTGAGTGCCTAACATCTGAAAATTTCTTAAGCACAAGCAAGAGAAAAGTTAAACTCCATATTTTTGGATCTTGGTAAGCGTTATAACAAGTGCTTCTCATCTTTTCTTTTCTCATTTTCTATATGTACACTTTAATAGATGTTAGCTAGCTTTTTTGGATATGATCATGAGTTCAGTAACTGAAATCAGCTTTTGTTGCAGCTATAGCTTCTATAATTATGTTTACCTACAGTTATGTAGTAATGCCAAAGGTGACATGATTTTTCACTTTCTGCTATGTTTGTACTTGCTAGCCAAGCTTATGGTCATCCGTGTTAATCACTTAATTGTCAGTTTAATTGCTCAATAGAAGCAACAGGTAATGTGATTCCTTTTTCTGCTCATTTGTTTTTTCCTTTAGAATAACAATCTGAATATTCCTCTGCAAATAATGCAATTCTTGGATATAATTAAGAGATGTAATGTATTGAAGAAGAATATATATAGGAAAGTAGTTAGCATATAGGTTTGGCTTCTGAGCTTAATTTTGGGTGTAAAGGAACTGTATACTTTTTGCATATCAGTTTTTCTTATTTGTGTAACGACCAAAAAAAAAAGGTAAAACGGGTCGGATTCAAGATCAGGTGTCTTATCTTAGTTTAAATTGTAATATTTTATGTTTTTTATTTTTTGATTTTCAAACATTGTATGTCACATTATTAAATCGCTATTCCGATCCCTCCGTCCTGATTTATGTAGCACTTTTTGAAACTGGCACTTTTTGTTTATCGAGATTCAATTAGAACACACCAGCACTTTCTGTTATAAGTTTGACTGTATGAAGAACAATTTTAGCCAGATAGGTTTGGAGATCCCTCACCTTTTTATTCTTGTTTATCGTCTGCAGGTTCTTGTTGGGGAGAGCATTGTCATATATGATGCTTCCTAAGGACAAAAAAAATTGTAGTAGCACCTTACCTCCTGAATTTACTTAGCAACCTTCCTGAGAATGTACTTGATGATATTCTTATTCGTTTGCCCTTTCGAGATGCTGTGAGGACAAGCATCTTATCGATGAAATGGAGGCGTAACTGGTCCAGACTTCCAGTGTTAACGCTTGATAAAGCACTTTGGTACACAACAAATAAATATATACCCCTTGCAATTAGGTTTACAGACATTATCTACCACCTTTTCGCTCTCCATGTCAGACCAATTATCAAGTTTATCCTCTCCATTGCTAGTATGGACAATTACCTTAAAGTTGACAACCTGATATCTTTCCTCTCAAGAAATGGCATTCAACATCTTGTTCTTCAATTCCCGAAGGATAACCCATACAAATTGCCTTCTTCATTTTTCACATGTTCACAAATGAGACATCTGAGTCTCCATAATTGTTCATTTCAGCTTTCGCCTGCTTTCAAAGGATTTAATGAGTTAGTTAGCCTTGAATTGTATTTAGTCACAATTTCATCCGAATTGCTTGGAAGTTTAATCTCTTGGAGCCCGTTGCTTGAGAAGTTGGCGCTGCATATCTCAAGTATTTTTAACCATGTTCAAATTAATGCTCCCAAGTTGAAATCATTTGAGTTCACAGGCAATATAGAGTTACTTTCCCTAAAGAAAGCACCTCTTCTTCTGAAACTTTCACTTGTGGATACACAAACTTCTGTGAAGGCTGGACAACCTAATCTTGCCAAGTATTTTGAGTCTTTTCCTGTTCTCGAGCATCTCCACTTAGATTATTCTAGTGCCCTGGTAAATGTTGCATCTTGACTTCACTGTAATACGTTTTCATACATGTATAATTTTCGGGATTTGAGTCATCCTGATTTTCAACATTTCTTTTTTAGCTCTTGGCTGCAGGATCAGGTGGCGTACGAGCAAAGCTTTCTTCTCCTCTTAATTTTCTTAAATGTCTTTGCCTATCTATCATTTGTCTGGATGAGTTACGTGAGCTCTCATGTGCTCTTTGCTTGATAAGAAGCTCCCCACATTTACAAGATATTCAAATGCAGGTGCTAATGAAATTTAATTCTTTTGCGTCTTTTTATTTTGTATGTGTTCTTTGTATGTAGTGACTTGCTATGTTCATTTCAATTTAAGTTCAGATGGATTAATTTGTCTTGGTCTTTCTTAGATTGGTTATGGTGATAAATTCTCTCTTCCTGTGCCCGATGATGTTGTCAATAAAATTCCTGCAACCTTCTCAGATGTGACATGGAATCACCTCAGGTCTGTTAAGCTTGAAGGTATTGCAGGCACAAAGCTCGAGATGGAGCTTGTCAAGCTTCTATTAGCTAAGTCTCCGATGCTTGTGAGAATGGTGATCCAGCCTAAGATTGGGAATGAATCTGCTGAAACAAGACTGAAAGTACTTAGAGAGATAACAAAGTTTCCGAGGGCATCACCTAAAGCAGAAGTTGACTATGATTAGATAACAATTCTGTTTGGTCTCTAGTCGTTTATTGGACCATCATACCAGCATAAGTTTTTGTAAGCCAAGATGAATAGATGTTAGTTAAGGTGGATGCAGCAGCATAGGGTTGTGTTTTGAAATTTGCGAACATAAGTTAAATCTTGTTAGATGTTTTGATGCCTCATCTTGAATGATCTATGAAGTTGGATTTAGTATCAGAATTCATATTTTTGGTTATTTTACTCAGATTTTTGTTGCCGTTTGATTCTTCACTTGTGATCAACTCACCATGGTGCGAATCTCTGTCTTAATTATATTGTGCTACAAGGTAGAGCCATGCAAATTTTAAGCAATATTACTCTCAAGTCTTGAATGAAGACTTGAAAACTTCAATCTTTTTTAGATTTTCCAACTCCAGCAATCTTAACTCTTTAAGTCTTGGTAAGCGGGTGATGTTAATCTGTTATCTATGAGATTCATGCTCTCGAATCTCATGAAGTTTAAGGCTTCTCGGATGTGCCATTGAATCACCTCAGAGCGGTTAGAGTTAAAGATCACGGGCAGAAAGCCTGCAATGATGCTGATTAAGCTTATATTAGCCACGTCTCTTAATGCTTGTAAGAATGGTAATCGAGCTCTGGCAAGAATCTCCTAAAACAAGATTCAAGCTCCTCACTGAGCTAATAAAAATTTCCGTGGGCATTACCTAAAGCAGAAGTTGTCTATAAAGTTATATAAGTACTATCCAGATCACAGTCCTGTGTATCTACACTTGTCTTTTATAGCACCATGATCTTCGGTTAAGAAAATTTTGCAAGTTCAGGTGAATAGACAGAAATGAATCAGGATGTTGTAATTTTATATGGCTGTATATTGGCCTTGCCTTATGATAGAGATCTAACAGACAGAATTCCAGTTCGAGAACATAAGTGTATGTGGATGGATGTTTTGACTAGTTTGTTTTTTCATCATCCCAATGCTAATGGTTTTTACAGCAGCAAAGGGAGGAGAGACGAGTTATGCCGGAGAAGTGAGAACTCATATAATCGACCCCGACTTATTCGGGATTTAGGCATAGTTGTTGTAAAGGGTGTGGCCTAACAGTTAATGAGTAGATGAAAACCTTGAAGCTCGCCGCAAAGACAAAAAAACAAAGGTTGAAGTGATTTTTTTCCATAGGTAAGCACTGATGAACATAGCTGACCGGTACTTATGTCTGTAGCAGGTAGCATGTACCGGGGTGGAACAGTCGAAGTGCGTGGAACATTTTCTTAACAATTTTATGTCGATAAGGTATTGTATTGTGAAATCATGTTTCTTCCCATTTGCTTTCTCTAAGGTCACTCCAAAAATCATGTAAACAGAAGAGCATGAAAAATATACAAAAGACTATAAATGTCATTCAGGATTTGCGTCATTAGTAATTTCATTAGAATCTCACCTAGTATCTGTGACTACTAATGTACTAGGTTAAAATTAGTACTACTCCATTCCACTTAAGTGTAGAATTTGGTATTAATACAACTACTTGGTAAATTTAGAGTTCTATAATATGTAAATGAAAGTCGTTACTTCATGTCATAAGTTTGGTGGATCTGAATTGGCACCCGACCCTTGCGTGACCAGAGCGATATCGCGATTCCAAGTCTGAATTGGCACCCGACCCTTGCGTGACCAGAGCGATATCGCGATTCCAAGTCTGAATTGGCACCCGACCCTTGCGTGACCAGAGCGATATCGCGATTCCAAGTCTGTATTCTCTCATATCTTGTTGCCCATTGGCTCGGTGGGTTGGTAAACACTTGGAGTATTTAAAGGGGATCGTAATTGAACATCTTCTTCTCTATTTGCTTTGTGAACGATTTTGCGCTAAGTCAACCACCAGAATTGTGCAACAAGGATAGTCAAAGAATTGAAATGCAGTTGATTGCCTTTTTAAAAGATTCTTCAATAGTGAATAAAGAAGAAATTAAACAGGAATATTCAATAGAACATGGTCTTGCAAAAAGACAAGTAGAGTTAAACAGCATTGTGATATTCTCGATAGTAATCTATGTAAGTTTATAAACAACTTCTGCCTTAGGTGATGCCCGACGAAATTGTGTTATCTCTGCGAGTACCTCGAGTCTTGTTTCAGGAGATCCATCTCCAAGCCCGGGCTTGATTAGCATTCTACTGAGAATCGGAGACTTGGCTAAGAGAAACTTGATAAGTTCCATTTCGGGTTCTGTGCCTGTTATACCAGTAAGCTTAACAGCTCTGAGGTGATTCAATGTCACATCTGATAAGCCTTCAACTTGCTCTAGAATAGCATCGATAACATCATCCGCCGTTCGCTCAACCCATTCATCATACACCTGCAAAAGTACAAAAGCTTATCAACTTTAAACTAAGAGAACAATTACATACAGAAAGAACATATATAAGAGAAAGAAGAAAGTAGGACCTCAATTTCGATTTCTTGTAAATTGGGGGAGCTTTTTATCAAGCAAAGAGCACATGAAGCCACATCTAGTTCATCTAGAGAAATATCGGATAGGCAAAGACGTTTAAGACAGTTAAGAGCAGAGGGGAGCTGTTCTGGTACTTCACCTGCAAAGAACTGAAAAGACAATGCAATAGGCAGTCTGAATCAAAGCCACATATTTTTGGCAACAAAAGATATAAATTAAAATACACTACAATGAAGTCACGAAGAGAACATTTACCCGGAGACTATAATAATCCAAATGGAGATGCTCGAGAGCAGGAAAAGACTCAAGAAACTTGGCAATACCACATTTTCCTGCCTTCTCAGAATATCCGGTATCTACAAGTGAAAGTTTTGCGAGAAGAGGGACATCTTTTAAAGAAATAAAGTTTATACGGCCCGTGAAGTCAAAGGATATCAACTTGGGAGATGTAATTTGAATGTGGTTTGTGATACTTGAGTACAGCACCAACTGCTCGAGCAACGGGCAACAAGAGATTAGAGTTCCAAAATATTTGGAAGAAATTGTGACTTCACAAAGTTCCAGGCTAACTAACTTATCAAATCCTTTGAAAGCAGGGGGAGGATTTAATAAACAATTATTGAGACTCAAATGTCTCATTTGCGAACACAAGAAAAATGAAGAAGGCAATTTGTATAGGTTACCCTTTGGAAATTGAAGAACAAGGTTTTGAATGCCATTCCTAGAGAGGAAGCAGATCAAGTTGTCAATTTTGGGACAGTTCCCCAGAGTAGCAATGGAGAGTGTAAACTTGGAAATTGGTCCGACATGGAGGGTCAAAAGGTGGAAGATTAAGTCTGTAAATCTAATCGTAGGGGATATTCCGTTATCTGTCATTTCCCAAAGTGCTTGATCAAGTGTCAACTCTGGAAGTCTGCACCAGTTATACCTCCACTTCCTCGATAAGATGCTTGTCCTCACAGCATCTCGTAAAGGCAAATGCATCATTATGGCATCTATTATATTTTCAGGAAGATTGCTAATTATATCGGGAGGTACAGTTCGAGAACCACGCTTCATGCCCTTTGGAGGCATGATGATATAACAATAACAGCCAGTAAGAACCTGCATGAAATACACAATAATACAAAGGTAAAAAATGGCAAAACTATCTGCACAGAGTAACAGGGATCACATAGCAGTTATCCGCAATATTAGTCAACACGCTATAACAATAAGATAAAAAGAATGGCTGCATTCTAACTGAAACCACTCATCTTAGTCCTAATAACATCCTTGAATCTACAGCAAGAACCCCTTTCATCTATACTTCATGAATGTAGTAATTATTAAGATTCATTATTCAAAAGGGAAAATCAAAAGCGAAAAGGAAAGAACGAATGACATGATGTTTTACTTGTAATAAGCTTCATCAACTGACATCTGCAGTTACAGATGAGGGAAAAATCATTATCAAATATTTGTTAATCACTCATAAAATCAGCTTAGTAGTTGTTTCACAGTTTTGGCTAGTTTTGACATCAAGCTAGTAATTTTTACAACTAAAATTTGAATAGTCTAGTTTAGCTTAGTAGCTTTATTACAATTTACACCTTACATATGCAAATCCTATCAGACCTTACATTAATATGTTCATCTAAACATGATTTTTATAAGTTGGAGGGCGGATACTTCTATGATCCTTATACACACTAACTTGATTTTATATACTAATACTCTAGATGGTACAACTCCAATTTTAGATCTAGCTTCCTCCGACAAACAAGACTTTTCCTACAAAAAACTTACACATAGTTTTTAGTCCATATATTTGTTATTCATGCTTAGGATTTAAAACTTATAGGGTTCTATATTTAAGGTTTTTAGTATAGAACCCATTGGATTTTTAAAGTTATGGGTTCATACTTACTACTATTTGTTGCAATTTTAGTGAATTTTTGCATACATCTATATGTGCCGCCTCGAACGTACTGGGCTCCTGGTAATATTACTCAGCATCCGCCCTATACTTACTCACACAACTATACCCCATTCACCCGAACCCCATATAAGCGGACACACACAAATCACATGTCCCACAAATTTGTAAGAATTAAAACCATATATTATAGCATATACAACAACAGTGACCCTTTCTCGTAATGAGAATGGGTATAACTCTTTTACTGTCTTCTCTGCGGAAGATAATGAAAGGGAGACAAGCTCCTAACTAAGTATAACACAAACAGACAAACTATCACTCCATTTATCATATCAGTCGAGTCGCTCCGATTCGTTCTTGTCTATAGCTATGTCTATACAAGAGAGAACTTATGACCTTGTGGATGGAGAGGGATTCGAAACCCCAGTATTTCCATAAATACTTCGGCTTTCAAACAGCTCAGACAAGTAGCAAATAGTTTGAATGAGAAAACGACTTAAACCCTAAACAAACCTATTTTATTCTATTTAGCTTACATAGGAAAACATTTTAAGCAAATCACATCAAGGATTCAGAAAAATAAAAAATGCTTATATAAACCAAATTAAGCATAAAAAATGCTTAAATCAACCAAATAAAGCAGCTTTTCAACATACCCAAGAAAACCAACAACTAAAAAAGAATAACAAAAAGGAATATAAGGCCTTTGTTTCATAAACTAACACCACCCAAATGAGAAATATTTGATTTTTAAAGAGAGCAGAAATTTAATCTTACATTGGAAAACATTTTAAGCAATTCACATCAAGACAAATTTCAAACAAATCAAGAATGCTTACAACAACCAAATAAAGCAGTTTTTCTACATACCCAAGATTCAAGAAAACCAACATCTAAAAAAACAGTAACAAAAAGGAGGATACAGCCTTTGTTTCATAAAACTAACAACACCCAAGTGAGAAAGATTTGATTTTTATTTAAAGAGAATAGGGAAACAGAAACTTAAGGTTATCAAGACCTAATATTGCTGATACTGGAAGATCAAAAACAATAATATACCCTTATGTGTACTTTAGTCTTGAAGCTGAGGACTAATTTGTATGTGTCTTCAAGTGTTAACCAATTTTGCCTCTTTTTAACTCTTTGGATTTGTCACCCCCACCAGGTAGAGAGAACTGGAATCGTTGGTTCCTAGGGAAAGAGGTTTTTCTTTGAATAATAAAGGGGAAGAGAAAAGTGTTGCCTTTGGAAAAAATTCTCCTTTTCTCAATTTATATAAAAAAATATTTAAAAAATATTAGGGTTTTTGATTTGGAAAAGTTTACCAGACACTTTAAAAGTGAGGTTTTAAATCCACATTGTAATTTTCATTCTCATTTCCTGTTCCCTTATCCCTATGTAACAAAAAATATTTAAAAAATTAAAATATTAGGGTGTTTGATTTGGAATGAGTTTAAGAATATTAAAAGAAAGACTTTTGAAACTAAAATGAGTGATAGATATTTATATGATTATAAATCATTCTATTCCTCTGTGGATAAAATAGGAAGTTTAAAATTAGTAATTCTTTACTAAATATGAAAAGGTGTCATTTTTTATATTACTGACTAAAGAGAAAAGAGTGTCCCATAAATTGAGATGAAAGGAGTATTGATTTTTGTGCTTGATTTCTAACCGAGCTTTAGTTTAGGAGTAATTTTATACTTACTTCATTTCATTTTACTTGAACCATGTTTACTTAACACACTTTTTAACAAAGCTTTTATTAGGGGTATATTTTATTAAACTAATCTTATTAATGATGCTTTGAAACTCTAAATTTGACTACTAATACTTTGTAATAGTTATTTAATACTAAGGTAGCATGGGGAAAAGTAGTAAAACTCTCTTGATTTGCTAAGATGAACAAGTAAAAGAAAAATCTATTTTTAAAGAACTGTAATAGTGTATCATTTTGTAAAATGAACATAAGATGGAGTATTATAGTAAAAGTTGAATAATTTTGAATAACATATAATTCTTTTTTTCGAAGAACTTTAATAGTGCAATTTACCCATTTTGGGTTGAAGCTTTGTTACCGACATAGACAAAAGAAAGACGATTTGTTAACATAAGAATATGAATAAACTAAAAGCATAACAATTAACAAAGTGAAAGACTGAACAATTTCGGATAACATACGACTATTAGACTCTTTCAAATTAATTCCCTTGACCATTGATCGTTCGACTATTAGACTCTTTCAAATTAATTCTAACTTGAAGCAAATTATTTCACAAAAAGAACAACTTTTAAAATGCTTCTTGTTGCCTACTAATCCTTCAGATGCATAGATACATCTTATATATGTGAAAATCTCAACCTTTTCTATATGATATGATGGATAAAACGTTTCTTAAACATCCATAATGGTATTTATATACGGTAATTCACACAAGTGCCCCTATTCCTGGGTGGTCTTTAATTTGCGGTCTTTTAACTTTTGGCCTTCAGCATTTTTGGTGCATCATAATTTAGATTTTGCTCGGCATAATTTACGTATAGCTTCAAAAACATATGTATCATAATATTGACATGTACAAATTATGCCAACAGCTGAAGAGAACTTTTAACGCATAATAACATAATATGAAAAATAGCATAATTTTAGATTTAATCTTAGAATGTGTTTTTCATAGTTTACGTTTTTAACTTCGGTATATGTATCATAACATCCACACAAAAAACACAACTTATGTCGCATAACTTAATCCTATAGAATTTATGTCCCCCAAACGCGAGACAAAAGTTCAGTTCTAGAAAATAAAAATGTTACGAAAATTTTTTTTTTCAAAAATCCTGGATATTTTCATTAAATAAGTAGCGGGAGAAAAAATTAAAGACCACGGATTTTAAAAATAATTAATTTTTCAAAAAATAAAGACCAATGCATTTGAAGGACAATCCGCACAAAAAAAAAAAAAAAAAAACATTTTAGTCGGCCCAATAATCTTTTCCATATTTTTACAAATCTCATTCCACCCCTTCGAGCCCATAGCCCTTATGTAGTCAGTTTGGTTCAACACAATGATGAATTGAAATTAAAGACTTGACATGTACAAATAGTGCCAACAGCTGAAGAGAGATATAAGCATAATAAGGGTTTTTGACAACGACTGAGAGAAAGGCTTACTCATCTTTTTGGACCTTCCATCATCAGTAATCTTTAGGTATTGTAATCTTAGAATGTGTTTTTTCTTCAAACATTTCTTTACTTTTTGCATGTATTTTAATCTCAGAAGTATGGTTCTATGTTCATTCTCTTGCTATGTTTTAGATGTTTTGTTGTTATCTACCCGGTGTTCGGTATCCCCGTTAGGATCCTATTAAATCTAAATTCGCACCAGAAAATCCCACATTGGCTTCCAGGAGTACTTACCAACAACAATAACATACCCAGTGTAATCCCACAAGTGGTGTATGGGGAGGATAGGATGTACGCGCACCCTACCGCTACCTTTGTGGGGGCAGAGAGGCTGTTTGTGAAAGACCCTCGGTATAAAGGAGTACTTACCACTCCACCATAATCTTTGTTAGTTGCTCTATTGTAGATGTTGGTTTCCTTAAATGTATGTGCCTACATTCTTGAAATTAAGAGAGTGATGTGTAAAGGGATTGTACGGAATCGTTATTTTGGTGAAAAAATGGGGCTACAGAGTTGATGTTGATCTTCATTTGGTTGACATAACATCTTGGATTGGTTTGAAATTTGGGCTTGATGTAAAAATTGTTTAAAAAATTCCTATCTGCTATTTCTGTTACAAGTCAATGTTTCATTCCGCTATTATTTCTGCTGAACATGTGTAAATCAATTAAACGATTTTCCATATGCAGGACAGGGGATCTCATCGAATAGTTATACCGCCTAAATAGGGTAAAAAATATTTGTTTTATATGTACTACAGATTTTTGAATCCCCTTAACATAAGAGAAATACAGGTTCAAATCCCTGGTTTAGTATTTACTATTTTTTTTTTTTTAAAGTTACCTTGCGAGAATTCCGCTAATATTATAATGTATCAGTCATATATCACACCGAGCAAGAAGTTACTTAAAATATGGTTTGTTTTTTGGGGAAAACATTTTCCATAGAATTTTCTTCTGTTGTATTGCACATGGTCTTTTTTCCTAAAAAGTTTGACGGACATGTGATAGAAAGTGTGTGCGTGCATTTTGGGGATGGAAGATCGTCATATTGTAACACTAGTGTGTTGTGAAAAAAGAATAAATTTTTTAGGTATTGAGTGGATTCTTTTGTGTGATGAAGCTAGATTCAGTTAGAGTGATTAACGATAAAATTAAGTTGCTTATAGTGTGACTTTATGAGGATCATAAAAATATGAAGTTATGGCCTTCATGTTTACTGTAGCTATAGGTCCTACAATAATGTTGAAATGAACTTAGTTGAAACGAACTTAGTAATATTAGGTATGACGGGATTGTTCAGGTTCCATTGTGTTCTTTACTTGCAAAAGCAAGCTCCGAGCTAGTTATGGATATTTTGGTAATACAACTACTAAGCTTAATTAGGACATGCAAATTTTAGTTGTAAAGCTGCTATTTTGATATCGAATAGCCAAAGCTGATTTTTTGAGTGAAAGCAACCAAATATAGGACAAAGTTTCTCGTTATCTTTGATTGATAAGCTTATAGCAGCAAAAGACAGTGAGATTCTTTTTTTTTTCCCCCTTCTGTGCATGTCCCCTTTCACGTGGATTAAAAATGTATCGATGTAAGTGGTTCTCTCTGCAAATAATACAATTCGTGGATTTTGCGAGTTGCAATTAGTGGCATATTCTTTACTGATGTGAATAGAATTTGTCTGCTGTCTGTGTACTCTGTCCAGACAGTTTGGAGATTCCTTCATATTCTTGTTTATTTTTTGCAGATTCTGAGTGCCGATTACAGATTTTGTCGTATGATGCTTCCTGAGGGCAAAAGGTTTGGATATCAAAGTGTACCTCCAGATACACTTAGCAACCTTCCTGATAATGTAATTGATGTCATTCTAATGTGTTTGCCTTTGCGAGATCTCGTGAGGACAAGCATCTTAGCTAAGAAATGGAGGTATATCTGGAGCAGACTTCCATAATTGACGCTTGATCAAACACTTTGGGAGACAACAAAGGACTTAATATCTCCATCACTTAAATTTACAAACATCCTTTATCACCTTTTGACCCTTCATTCAGGACCGATTACATAATTTACCCTCTCTATTCCTGAACTGGGAAACTGCCCTAAGTTTGACAACTTGATGTATTTTCTCTCTAAGAATGGCATTCAAGATCTTCTTCTTCTATTTCCAGAGGGTAACCGATACGAATTGCCTTCTTCATTTTTCACATGTTGGCAGATGAGGTATTTGGTCCTCGAAAATTGTTTAATAGTACATCCTCCACCAGACTTCAAAGGATTTCCCAGGTTAGTTACCCTGCAACTGTTTCAAGTCATAATTAGTTCCAAATTGATTGAAAGTTTAATCGCTCATAGCCCGTTGCTTAAGCATTTGGTGCTACAATCAGATATTCTGGATCACATTCAAGTTAATGCTCCCAATCTCAGAACCATCCACTTCACAGGCAAAATAAAATATATTTCTTTAAAAAATGTCCCTCTTCTTGAGGAACTTTCACTTTGGGATCCAGAATATTCTGTGGATGCAGGGAAAGGTGATAATTCCAAGTATTTTGAGTATCTCCACATGAATCACGGTATTTTCCAGGTAAATGTTGCTTCACAACTTCATTGTAATGCATTTTCCTGCAACGTCTTTTAGGCATTGACTCGTCCTAATTTTTTGCATTTTCTTCCTAGTTCTTGGCTGCAGGAGCTGGTGAAGTACTAACTAAGCTTCTTGTGCTTTTAACTGTCTTAGACATCTTTGCTTATCTAATATTAGTCTGAGAAAATTAGATGAGGTTTCAGGTGCTTTTTTCTTGATAAGAAGCTCCCCGCATTTACAGGATTTGGAAATTCAGGTTCATTTGGCTTTTTCTCTCTGTTTTTTATGTGATGGTTTTCATAATTTCATGCACCTTATATCCTCACTAAGCTTAGGTATATGGGTTTTTGTTAATCCTTTTTAGGTTTTCAATGGAGTTGTCAACAGAATTCCTGCCGTAGATTCTTTTGAAATTGAAGACTTCTCAGATGTGACATTGAATCACCTCAGAACAGTTAAACTAGAAAGCATTTTAGGTACAAAGCTTGAAATGCAACTTATCAAACTTCTATTAGCCAAGTCCCCAGTGCTGATGAGAATGCATATCGAGCCAAGACGCGGACATTACTGTCCACAGAAAAGACTCAAAGTACTTGCAGAACTAATAAAATTTCGTCGAGCATCAACTGAAGCAGAAATTGTCTATAACGTAGATAGCAATACTTAGAATTTAAATTTCATGGGTGTTCTTGAATAATCTATGAAATGAGACCAGGCATGAAATGACACCATCTATTTGTTTCAAAGCTATACTTGTGGTATGCAGTGTGTTAATCACTACTTGATGAGATCACTGTAAGCTATCATGAATCATTTTCTCAGCAAATTTTATTCCTGCAAGGTAGAGCCAAGCATTTTTACTTTGTTTCATCTTTAAAAAGTTGTCAGGATTAGTATGCTATGCAACTTTTATTAGAAATATGTATCGAACTATCAGAAATGGCTCATCCATGCCACTCGTTAATAGTTGGGCCCATTTATCTCATCGTCGTTACACATTTGGCTCATTCATGCCATTAACTTCTAACGACCCACACAACCGGTTATTAAATACCAGATTTGTCATTTCTCGTTTAATTAAACCATTCACGTCATTTAACTTATTCCCTCTATTTTATCCCATTTCCTTTATTTTCACCCGATCCACATTATAACCCGACCCAAATCCCATTTTAACCCAACCCCTAATAATCTTTTTCCCTTCCTTTCTCTCTCCTCCCTTTTTTTTCCAATTCTTTCGGTTACTATTGCTATATTTTTTCTCATACTACCACTTATATGTATAAAACTCCATTCATCCCAATCTAATGCACTTTAATTAGGCACAAAGTTTAAGAAGGTAATTTTTTTAAACCTTGTGGTTTAAAACAAATCAAAGATGTTTATGTCATTATAAATCAAATTCATTAAGGATAAATAGAAAGTTAAGAGTTAAATGATTTCTAAATATGAATAAATATCATTTTTATAGACTAAAAAAGAAAGTGTATCTCATAAACTAAGACACCAAAAAAATATGGCATAATACATAAATAAGCATCCAAACTTAGTTTCAGCTGACAAGTAAGCGCTCTAACTTTGGGAATGCACATATAAACACCTCAACTTTTTCCCACTATGTCTCATGGACAACCGATACTGACGTGGCACATTAATTTGAAGGTGTCTAGATGATCATTTTTTAAGTTGGTATGTTTAATTGACACAGTGAAAACAAGTTAAGGTGTCTATATCTGTACTCCCATAGTTGGAGTGCTTACTTGCTAGCTAAGGACAGGTTTGAGTGCTTGTTTATATTATACCAAAAAATTCCTTACTTTTGATTAAAATTTTAAGATGCATGACACAAAAATAGATTTTATAAGGGTCTAACTGTAGTAAGCGCAAACTCTTCAGTTTCTTCCAACACTGCCATTGAGAAGACAATCCATCAGAGAATTATAGGACTACTTCACATTCGTTCTTATAGGTTCATCTTCTTCTCCATTTCTCCGTTTCTTTTTTAACTTGTTGTTTTCTCCATTGTTCACACAACTAGTGTGCTTTTATGGTCCTGGGGTTCTGTAGAATCTTGAAATCAAGGTTGCATTTTTATTTTCTTGGTATAACTAAATCACATGAAATTTGATTGGGGTTTGCTTAAAATTTGATGGGGTCAATGGTGTGTTCAGTAGTGGCGGAGTCAGGATGTTTAGCAGGTTCGAAGTAAACTCACAAAGAAGCAAAAGAGATTCAACACATAGTATTACATATTTATGGTTCTGGTTCTGTAGGATTTTTAAATCAAGACTCTTTTTTTTTTTTTTTTGGCATAATATATAAACATACCCTCAAACTTGCCTCAGTGAAGTATGCCTCTTCAACTTTCAACTTGTCAAAGTAGGCATCTCAACGTATATAAAGTTGAACACGTAAACACAAATGTTGGAGGGCATTCTTGCCAGCTGAAGCCAAGTTTGAGGGTCTGTTTATGTATTATGCCTTTTTTTTTCCTTTCTGGGTATACTTAAATCAGATGAAATTTAATTTGGGTTTGCTGAAACTTTGATGGGGTAACGTTGCCATGGATGTGGCGTGCTGGCAGGTCTTATTTTTAATTGGGGTTTGCTGAAACTTTGGTTGACATAACATTTTGGATTGATTTGAAATTAGGGCTTAATGTAACAGTTGTACAAGGTATTTCCTATTTATATGAGATCTTAGGGATTTTGTCTAGGGGTAAAAGTGCAACGAGTGATATGTGAGTTAGATGCACTTTACATACTCGAATCTTGTGGATAAAAGGCCGGTATTTAAAGATTCTAATATGTGAAGCCTCCCCAGGTAGGGTAAGGTATGCTCTACCCTCTCCAAACCCCACTTTGTGGGATTTCACTGGGTATGTTGTTGTTGAGTATGTGAAGCCTGGTATAAGTGCATCTAGGGCCAGTCATTTTTCGCTTCTCCATTACTTGGGCTGAACAGGGGCATTTAAATAGAGGTGACCTTTAAGTTTTAAAATTGAGGGGAGGTGATTCAAGTTTTAATTATTGAGTAGAGGTGATGATTTTTTATTAGTGATTAAGGGATTTTGAGCTTGCCCAACAGTTTTATTTTTGACACTTTGACCCTCAACTTTATTTTTAACACTTTGTCCCTCGCCCTCGCCCCCTCCCTGCCCCCATCCCCCACCCGGCCCCCTGCCCTTGCCCTCCACCCCCCACCAAAAAAAATATTTTTTCGAAAAAGATTTTGAAAAGTTTTTTTTTGTTTTTTTGCACCAACCCCACCCCTGCCCCCAGCCCCCGACCATGCCCCCTCCCTTGCCCCCACCCCCACCCCCCACCAAAAAAATGTTTTTTTTAAAAAGATTTTTAAAAGTTTTTTTTTTATTTTTTTGCACCACCTCCACCCCCACCCCTGCCCCCAGCCCCGACCACGCCCCCTCCCTTGCCCCCACCCCCACCCCCACGCCCCACCAAAAAAAATATTTTTTTAAAAAGATTTTTAAAAGTTTTTTTTTTTGCACAATCCCCACCCCCGCCCCCGCCCTCCCCCTCACCACGCCCCTACCCCCCATGGCCCCCACCCCTACGCCCACCAAAAAAAAATATATATTTTTTTTAAAAAAGATTTTTAAAAGTTTTTTTTTTTTTTTTTTTTTTGCACCACCCACCCCCACACATACATGTTTATCGGACTTTCCTATATGATGTGGGTTTACATTGATTTGGACCCCCACCGAGTATTTGATAGTTGGTACTATTCTCGAGAATCATTATGGAAAGTTACTTTGGGTATTTTTGACAACCTTTCAAGAATGAGAAATGGATAGGTAAGTTTTGTAATTATGATTGTCTTTTGCTTACCATTCTAAATGTGATGTTGCTTGGCCGACGCAACCTTAGAAATATGTGGTGTATTTCTTGCTAATCCTTATAAAAACCTCATATTTTTCTTCAGATGGGTGTTGTGATTATTTAAAAAAATATGAACAAGTTATAGTATTATAAGGGAAGATGAGGACTTGACGGAAAAAGAATACTTCGTGAAGATTTCATGATCAGAACAGGTACCGACAGAATATTAGAAGGACTATGATGCATGACTATGATGCAAACAAGTAGTTAAGCCACCCCCCACCATCCCAAAAAAAATTAATTTTTTTTTAAAAAAAAGATTGAAAAGTTTTTGTTTTGGTTTTTGGCACCATCCCCCTCCCTCTCCCCCCCCCTACCTCCCAAAAAAATTAATTTTATTATTTAAAAAAAAAATTGAAAAGTTTTTTTTTTTGGTTTTTTACTTCCACCCCACCCCCCCCCCTCCCCCAGCAAAAAAAATTGAAAAGAAATTTTTTTAAAAAAAAAAAAATTATTTTAAAAAAAAGTTTTGAAATTTTTTGTTTTTTGTTTTTTGCACCACCCCACCAAAAAAAAATCTTGAAAAGAAGTTTTGAATTAGAGAGAGAGAGATACCTCCTCCATATGTTGATCCTAGCAAACCCGAAAAAAGGTGGACAAAGAGGAGGCATGGAATTGGGGAATCATTGCGAACGAGAAAAAACAAATGCTCCTTAGGCAAAACAGTTGGCACAAAAAACAACATGTCCAAACCGAAATGATCCATAGTTGTTAATTGTACTGTGTTGTAATAATAGTTATTTGTTGGAACTTTATCACATTTTAATGTTGTTCTTTTTTAGAATGATAATTTCTGTTCTTGGTGTTTGTGAACTTGGTTTATATGATATGTTGATCGTGTTCAATCACAAATATGTGTATTCTTGTTAATAAATTGCTGAACAATTTCCAACAACTAATGAATTTGTTGCAACAGATCTGTTACTTGTTCTGTTTTATCCAACAAGTAATAGGACTTATTACAGCAACTAGTATCTTGTTGGGTTTTATCCAACTGCTAAAAGATTTTCAACAAGTAAGCAATCTGTTGCAACAACTGACAGGCCTTGTTGCAGCAACTAAGTTACATTTTGGGGTTTTTCCAACAAGTGGAGTGACTTGTTGCAGAAACTGGGTAACTTGTTGTGTTTATCCAACAAGAGTAAGGACTTGTTCAACAACTATGTCACTTGCTGCAACAGATACTACAGTTGTTGCAACAGATACTACACTTGCTGCAACAGATATTACAGTAGTTGCAACAGATACTACTTGATTCACCCATATTTAGTGATCAACAAAGGGAAATCAATGATATTTAGTGATAAACAAAGGAAATCAACGATATGTAGTGATCAATTTGATGGTATTTTGAGTCAGGAAAGATGATCTACTAAGTCAATATGCACTAAATCCAATGATCATTAGAGTGAATTGATATCAACTACTTGATTCACCCATATTTAGTGATAAACAAATGAAATTAATGATATTTAGTGATTAATATATAATACTTAATCAATTTAATGGTATTTTGAGTCAGGAAAGATGATCTACTAAGTCAGTATGCACTGTGAACTACTTGATTCACCCATAGTTAATGATAAACAAAGGAAATCAACGATATTTAGTGATCAGTGTATATACTTAATCAAATTGATGTATTTTGAGTCAGGAAATATGATATACTAAGTCAGTATGCACTAAATTGAGTTATCATTAGAGTGAATTGATGTGAACTACTTAATTCACACATATTTTGTGATAAACAAAGGAAATCAACGATATCTAGTGATCAATGTATAATACTTAATCAATTTGATGTATTTTGACTCAGGAAAGATGATCTACTAAGTCAGTATGCACTAAATCGAGTGACCATTAGAGTAATTTGATGCAAACTACTTGATTCACCCATATTTAGTGTTAAACAAAGAAAATAAATGATATTTAGTGATGAATATATATATCTACTAATATCCTTAATGGATTAGATAGTAATTTCATATAATTTCATGGATTAGATGGGCAATTCTAAGTGTATTCTTCCTAAATCGAGTGATCATTAGAGTGTTTTGATGTGAATTACTTAATTCAACCATATTTAATGATAAACAAATGAATTCAATGTTATTCAGTATAAACAAAGGAGTTCAATGTGATCAATATCGTGAATATGTTGCAACAATAGAGGAGTTGTTGCAACATATGAGATACCTGCTGCAACATATGAGTAAGTTGTTGCAACATATGAGATATTTGCTGCAACATATAAGTAAGTTGTTGCAACATATGAGATACCTGCTGCAACATATGAGTAAGTTGTTGCAACATATGAGATATCTGCTGCAACATATAAGTAAGTTGTTGCAATAATTCAAATCGTTGCAACAACTAAGCAACTTGTTTAAACATCTGATCCATCCGTTGAAACAGATTAATAACTTGTTGCAACTTCTTCAACAAGTGTATGATCTGTTGCAACAATTAACTCATATGTTGCGACAAATTTTTTAGTTTTGCAATAATTTAAGCCATTGTTTGATTTTTTCCAACAAGGTGAATAATTTGTTGCAACAACTAAGCAACTTGTTTAAAAAGATTAGTAACTTGTTGAAACAGATTAGTAACTTGTTGAAACAAATTAGTAACTTATTGCAACTTCTTCAACAACTGCATGCATCTGTTGCAATAATTAGTAAGCAAAATAAATAAGTTCATAAACAGAAATTGTTCAACAGCCACCTTGGTTGCAAATACCACAACTAATCAAAATAAATAATTTCATAAACATCATTCACAAATAACATAAAGGACAAAAAAAAAAAAAAAAAAAAAAGAAATTGTTCAACAACAACCTTGGCTCCAAATACCACAACTTAAGTAATAATTTGTTCAGCAACTGCCTTCTAAGGTGTAGCAGATTTCCTTGATCTACTCCATCTCCTTTATTTCCATCATCAGTTTCTTCATCTTCTAGTTCTTCTTCACTTTCTTCATTTGTATCTACTGCTTCTTTGCTCTGTTCTTCATCTCTTTCTAAGGATTGATTGTCAGTTTGGCTGTTCAATTTGACTATATCTTTCCTCAACATTTGCTGATTCATAAATAAATTGTCTACTTGTTGCAACACGTGTAGAAATTGTTGCAACAACTACAAATCATGGATATCTTCTACAAACGAACCAAATAATCAAGTTATGTCCAACAGATTTGTAGTTGTTGCAACAGATTGTCTACTTGTTGCAACAAGTGTAGAACTTGTTGCAATAACTACAAATCTGTTGGATATCTTCTACCAACAGAACCAAATAACTGAAGCTATGTCCAACAGATTTGTAGTTGTTGCAACAGATTGTCTACTTGTTGCAACAAGTGTAGAACTTGTTGCAACAACTACAAATCTGTAGGATATCTTCTACAAAAAAAAAAAAAAAAAAAAAAAAAAAAGTAAATAAGTTGCAACAACTATGTCCAAAAAAAAAAAAAAGCTAAAAATCAAGATTTGTAGTTGTTGCAACAGATTGTCTACTTGTTACAACAAGTGTAGAACTTGTTGCAACAACTACAAATCTGTTAGATATCTTCTACAAACAGAAGCAAATAACTGAAGCTATGTCCAACAGATTAGTGAGTCGTTGCAAAAAGTGTAGAACTTGTTGCAATAACTACAAATCTGTTGGTTATCTTCTACAAATAGAATCAGATAAATACCAGGACAAGAACAAAAAAACTATCTGTTGGATATATTTTCCTAAACCCTGAACCATACCAGACAACAACAGAAAAACCATCTATTCACTACAAACTTTTCCTAAACCTAAAAAAAAAAATAAAAAAAAAAATTCAAAACTTCCTTTCAAAATTTTTTTTGGAGGGGGATGGGGTCGGGGGTGGGGGGGGGGGGGGGCGCAAAAAACCAAAAATAAAAACTTTCCAATACTTTTCTTTAAAACAAAATTAATTTTTTTTGGGGTGGGTGGGGGAAGTAAGAAACCAAAAAAAATAATTCAAAACTTCTTTTCAAGAAAAAACATTTTTTTGGGGGGGTTTGGGGGAGGGGGGGGTTGGTGGTGCAAACAATTTTTTTTTTGGAAGGGTGAGGGGTGCAAAAATACAAAAAGAAAAACTTTTCAAAATTTTTTTTTTGTGGGGGGAGGGGGGGGGGGGGGGGAGGGGGGGGGTTGGGGGGGGGGGGGGGGTGAAAAAACAAATAAAGAATATCAATACTTAAAAAAAAAAAAAAAATTTGAGGTGGGGAGGGGGGTTGCTGGTGAAAAAGCAAATAAAATAACAAAACTTTAAAAAAAAAAAAATTTGGGCCGAGGGGTGGGGTGGGTGAGGGGTGGAAGGAAGAAGAGTGGGGACTAGTAAAAAAAAATAAAAATCAAAGCTTTTTTAAAAAAAAAAAAAAAAATTGGGGGGTGGGGAGGGGGAGGGGGTGATTGCGCGGGGCGAGGGTTGGGAGGAGGAGGGGGGGATGAAAAAACAAATAAAGAAATTAAAATTTTTTGTGGGGGTGGAGGAGGAGGAGGGGGTGCTGGTGAAAAAGCAAATAAAAAATATCAAAACTTTTCTTTAAAAAAAAAAGTTTTTTTGGTGGAGGGGGGGGGGGGGGGGGGGGGGGCGGCAAGGGTGGGGCTGCGGAGGGGTGGGAGGAGGAGAAGGGGGGCTGGTGGGTTTTTTTTTGATTAAGTTGGGATCTTTTTGTATTTTATAAAAAATTAAGAAGTTTGAAAAAAATACATTTTGGACCCAATCTTCTTAATCCCAAATTTAATTGGGTTTTGATTTGATGTGGTCCCCACAAGTCACCTATACTAATTTCACAACTAAAAGGTCACCTTTAGTTAAATCTTCCGGCTGAACATGTGAACTTATTCAAACTATTTGCTACTTACAGTTTTACCAGTCACCACCTTACCTCCTTTGCACCCTCGACTGATATCACATCCTATCAAATTTATGTCCAACCAAGCGAGAAGTAACTTAGAAAATGGTCTTGTATTACTCTTTTTTTTTTTTTTTAATTGCGTAAAACATTTTACATCATATTAGAGTATCTTATTTCATATGAAGTTTAACAGGCATGTGACAGAAAGTGTGCTCAAGCGCATTTTCGGGTTGGAAGATCGTAGTTCTGGTAACACTAGTGTGTTGGGAAAGATGAATACAACGTTTAGGTGTTGAATAGACTCTTTTTTTAGTTACGGTGATTTGCAAATAAAATTAAGTTGGTGAGTGTGAGTATCATTAAAAGATCACCCCTCCAACTTAAGACGTTCTGCTTTGATGCTTGCCACAGCTATATATTCTATAATGTCGAAATGAACTTAGTAATATTAGGTATGACATGATTGTTTCAGTTTCATATTATTTTTACTTACAAAGCAAGCTTTGAGTCTTTGTCTTTTGGATAGGACATTTTTTCTCCTTATCTTGTACCTGTCCGTCGGTTGATAAGCTTATAGCAGCAAAGACGATGTGCTAAGCTTATTTCTCTTCTTTTCATGGATATTAAGAGTAGATAGCCGAGGGGTTTCATTCACATTTTCTTTTCTTCTTAAAGCTATAGCATGTTGATTTACTGATGTGAATGGCAGTCTTATGCTGTCAAGATTAGTGATTTCAATTCTTTTCTTCTTACACTTGTGGCATGTTGATTTTCTGATGCGAATAACTGTTGTGTGCTGTATGTATACTTTGCCCATATAGTTTGGAGATTCCTTCATTTTCTTGTTCATTTCTGCAGATTCTAACTGACCGACTGACGATAACTGATTATTGTTAGATGATGCCTCCCGAGGGCACAAGGCTTGAATGTCAAAGTTTACCTCCATATGCACTTAGCAACCTTCCTGATGATGTAATCGATGCCCTTCTAATGTGTTTGCCTTTGCGAGATGTTGTGAGGACAAGCATCTTATCTAAGAAATGGAGGTATATCTGGAGCAGCCTTCCGCAATTGACGCTGATCAAACACTTTGGAATACGACAAAGGACTTAATATCCCCGACAGTTAAATTTACAAACAATATCTATCACACTTTGACCCTTCATTCCTGACCGATTAAGAAATTTACCCTCGGCATCGCTAACCTGGAGAACTGCCCTAAATTTGACAACTTGATGTATTTTCTTTCTAAGAATGACATTCAGGATCTTGTTCTTCATCTTCCAAACAAAAACTCATACAAACATTAATTGCCATCTTCATTTTTCACATGTTTGGGGATGAGGCATCTGTCTCTCGAAAATTGTTTTTACATCCTCCACCGGACTTCAATGGATTTGATAGGTTAGTTAGCCTAGAACTGTATGAAGTCACAATTACTTCCAAATCACTTGAAAGTTTAGTCAATCACAGCCCGTTGCTTGAGCGTTTGGTGCTACAAGAATTATATATTCAAGATCATATTCAAGTTAATGCTGCCAAGCTAAGATACTTCAATTTCACAGACAGTATAATATCTGTTTCTTTAAAAAATGTCCCTCTTCTTGAGGAACTTTCACTTTGGGATCCGAAATCTTCTGAAAATGCAGGGGAATCTGATATTTCCAAGTTGTTTGAGTGTTGTCCTGATCTTTAGTATCTCCACGTGAATCACAGTGTTGTCCAGGTAACTGTTGATTCACAACTTCATTGTAATGTATTTTCCTATAACATCTTTTCGGCTCTGAGTCATCCTAATTTTTGGCATTTGTCTTCCTAGTCCTTGGCTACAGGAGCTGGTGAAGTACCAACAAGGCTTCCTTGTGCTTTTAACCGTCTTGGACATCTTCGCTTATCTGATATTAGTCTGAGAGAATTAGATGAGGTTTCAGGTGCCTTTTGCTTGATCAGAAGCTGCCCATATTTACACGATATGGAAATAAAGGTTCATTTGGTCTTTTTCTCTCCTTATGTGATGGTTTCCATATTTTCATGCTCCCTATATCCTCAGTAACTTTAGAGATATGGGTTTTTGTTAACATTTTTAGGTGTTCCATGACGATGATAGTGAAATTCCTGCACTAGATTCCCTTGAAAGCTTCGCAGATGTGACATTTAATCACCTCAGAACAGTTAAACTAGAAGGCATTATAGGAACAAAGCTTGAGATGCAGCTTATCAAGCTTCTATTAGCCAAGGCCCCAGTGTTGATAAGGATGCAAATAGAGCCTGGGGTAGGAGATAACTCTCCACAAACAAGACTCCAAGTACTTGTAGAACTAACAAGATTTCGTCGTGCATCAACTGAAGCAGTTGTGTATAACTTGACTGCAATGCAGTTTGATCTTATCTTTTGGCAGACCATGATCTTGGCTAAAAGTGCTCTGGCAGTTAAAAATCAATAGATCGAAATGAATGTCGAGGCAGTAGTATAAGGTTGTGTTTTTTCCTATCTCACAGTTGATAGAAGACTTGGATGTTTTAACTTGGCTTGTTTGTCACTGTGACAATGCTCAGTGTTTAAATTTCATGCTTGTTATTGATTGATCTATGAAATGAGACATAGCATGAATTGACACTGATGTCTATTTCAAGGTATGTATGTTGTGGATTAGTTCTTTACTTGATAAGATCACTATAGCAATCATGAAGCATTTTCTCTACAATTTTTGCTTAATCTTGAAAAAGTTGCCAAGAGGTTTTGTAGTAGTATGAATTTATTGGTACATTCACTAAAGCACTGCTATGAAACTTTTACTAATTAATTCAATATGGTATTTAGTATTGTTACTACAAATCTCATATTTATTATAGATTTATTCATTTATTTTTTTTATTTTTTTTTGCCAATCCAATGTTTTGTTGGCCACATAAACAGTGCTAACCCCAGTTGACCTCTTTGATTTTGATCTGATGTTTTGAAATAACCACAGCATGTGAAGCAGTCATTTTAGAGAAATTTCAAGATTATAAAATTTCCATCATCACTAGGGCAACCTCTCTGCCTCCCTTAAATGACAAATTTTTTATGACATTTTCTATCTAAACTATTTCTTTCAGTTACTATTACTTTAATTTTTCTCATACTACCACTTTATATGTATAAAACTCCATTCATACCAATCTAATGCACTTTAATTAGGCATAAAGTTTAACAAAGGAAGAAATTTTTTAAACCTTGTAGTTTAGTAGTTTAAAACAAATCATAGGTATTTATGTTGTTTTAAATCAAATTCATTAAGGATAAATAGAAACTTAACAGTTAAATTATTTCTAAATATGAATAAATTCTCTCTCCATCCTAATTTAAGTGTCTTATTTTACTTTTTGGCATGTCCCAAAAATAGCGTCTCTTTCTACGCTTAGTAAAAAGAGTATCTCTTTCTACATTTAGTAAGTTGATAATTCAAACATCCTACGTGACATATTTATAACCACAAGATTCAAAGAACATTTTACTACATTATACATATCTTTAATTTTAAATCACAAAATTTAAAAGTTTCTTTTTATTTCTTAAACTTCGTGTCTAGTCAAACTAAGAGACTTAAATTAGAACAGAAGGATATCAATTTTATAGACTAAAAAAGAAAAGTGTATCTCATAAATTAAGATTAAAAAAAAATGTTCCTTACTTTTGGTTAAAATTTTAAGATGCATGACACAAAAAAATAGATTCTATAAGGGCCTAACTGTAGTTTTACAAAACTAAAAAAAAAATAAGGCAACTGCAATCTATCCATTTTACAATCTGGTGTTGCCTTTTGGATTTTCATAATGTAAGCGCAGCTCTTCAGTTTCTTCCAACAGTACTTCACAATTCATTCTCAGGTTCATCTTCTTCTCTATTTTTTTTTTTTTTTAACTTACTGTTTTCTTCATTGTTAACACAACTAGTGTGCTTTTATGGTTCTGGGGTTCTATAGAATCTTGAAATCAAGATTGCATTTTTATTTTCTTGGTATACTTAAATCAGATGAAATTTATTTGGGGTTTCCTTAAAATTTGATGGGGCTAATGGTGTGTTCAGCAGTGGCGTAGCGAAGATTTTCACTAAGGGTTCAAACATGAAGAAGTAAACTCACAAAGAAGCAAAGGGTATTCAACATATAATATTATATACATAAAAAATGGGTTCCTTTTGACTTATCTACACTGTACCATTTTGGGGAAAGGTGTCAATTGACTCCATTTGGACAAGGGTAGTTCTGGCCCCACGTTCCAGACGGGTTAATGCAAACTAAACATCCATTTGGAATAAGAACTCACAGCCCCAGACCCAAAGTCATATATATAAGCTGAATTGTCATAATAGGTTGGCACCACTTACTCAAATTAATTCAGTGTACACCACTTTTTCTTGATATTGTGCTTCTTTTTCCTTTTATCTTGCTTTGTTCTCTCGAGCCCACGGTCTACGGAAACAGCCTCCCTACCCCAAAAGGTAGGGAGGCTACTCCCTAAGGTCTGCTTATTTCCAACCGTCCCAAGACCTCACTTGTGGGAATACACCGGGTATGTTGTTGTTGTAAGTTGTGATTACTCAACCAACATTTCAGTGTTGAAGGAAGTGTCAAGTGTTACCTAATGATGTATAATGTTAAAATAAAAATTATTTTTCTGTTTAGGAGAAGACTCTTTTGTCAAAGAAAACTAGATTTGTAGTTAGAGTTCCGCCATTTGTTAGGGTGATTAGTAAATCAAATCTAGCTGGCAAGTAGGGGATCATAGAAGTCGATCGCCTCTTCAAATTAAGTTTTATGCTGTTGATGTTTGCGCAGTTATAGGGTCTATAGTTATGGTAAAATGAACTCAATAATGCTAGTATAACGTTATCATTAGTTTTTTGTTGTGTTTGTGTCTTTGCATGTACCAAGACACCTCAAGATTATGTACACTGCTGATAAAGCTACTGAGATTAACTAGGCTATGCAAATTCTAAGTAAAGCTATTAGTACAAAAATTAGAAAACAGAACAGAAAGTTAGTAAAGTTAATGTAGTTTGATGTCAAACCTTGTCGAATTGGAAATTTTTTTTCTCCTTGTAGCTATTGATAATCTATTACTTATCAGTAGTAAAAGAATATGATCCTTATTTATGTTCATTCAGTTTTCCCTTTTTCATAATAGATTTTAATAATATTCTGAAGGCATGAAGTATTAATGGGATTCTTTCTGTAAATTATGCAATTCATGCATATTAAGAAGACATTGATGAGTGGTTTTAATAAAATGCACCTTTTCTTTTATTCATACAGTTGTGGCATGTTAATTTAACAATGTGAATAGCAGTTGTGTGCTTCCTGAAGTGTGTACTCTGACCGGACAGTTTGTAGATTCCTTACCTATTGTATTCTTGTTTATATTTTGCAGATTGTTGTTGCCAATCATTTAATATTATGCCTCCAAGTGGGAAAAAAAAAAAAGCAGCTTTTACCTCCCCTCGATTTACTTAGCAACCTTCCTGATAGTGTAATCAATGACATTCTAGCAAAGTTGCCTTTACGAGATGTTATGAGGACAAGCATCTTATCGAAGAAATGGAGATATAACTGGGGCAGACTTCCACAATTGAAACTTGATCAAACACTTTGGAAAACAACAAAGTACTTAATATCCCTTACAATTGGATTGACTAACATTCCCTGTCACCTCTTAACGATTCATACAGGACCAATTACCAAGTTTACCCTTGACATTCCTGTTCTAAAAACATGTCCTAATATTGATCACTTGATATATTTCCTCGCAATGAATTGCATTCAACATCTTGTCCTTAAACCTCTGTTCGGTAACCCGATACAAATTACCTTCTTCATTTTCCTAACTTCGGGTTTGAGGCATTCGACTCTCGAAAGATATTTGCTATGTCCTTTACCAGTCTAAGGGATTTGATAGGTTAATAAGCCTAGAACTAAGACATGTCAATATTTCTTCTGAATCGCTTGGAAGTTTGATCTCCCGTTGCCGTTGCTTGAGAATTTTGCTTGAGGATTTGGTGCTTTGAAAGGCCCGACAATTCAAAAGCCCATGGAAATTAGTGCTCCCAAGCTGAGATCATTTGTCTTCTTTGGCTATATACATTTTATACATCTAAAAAATGTCCCTCTTCTTAATAGTACCAGTTTCAAAAAAAAAATGTCCCTCTTCTTTGCAATGTTTCATATGAGCCTACAGTATTTTCTATAGAGGCAGAACATGATCTTGCCAATATTTTAAAGTCTATTCCTGCTCTCGAGAATCTCTGCTGGAATCACTTGAATGTCCAGGTAATGTTTCTTCATGACTTTAATTTAATTCATCTTTTGGGCTTTGAATCATCCTGATTTTCGACATTTTCTTCCTAGGCATGAATGCTGGACCAGCTGAAGTTATACCAACAAGGCTTCCCTTTGCTCTTAACTGTCTTAAACACCTTAGCATGTTGAAGCATTTTCTCAACAATTTTATGCCTCCAAGGTTAGAGCCAAGCATTTTTCCTTTGCTTCATCTTGAAAAAGTTTCCATGAGTTTTTTAGTAGTACAAGTCTATTACTTCTTTTACCAGCTAGCACTGCTATGCAGCTTTTATTAATTATTCAGTATGGTGTTTGGTAGTTGCTTGTTCTTATCTCTAGTACTCTTTGATTATTTCTTGTACTATGTTATCCTATTATCTTGCTGTTATTACTGCTTATTATTCCTGATGCTTTTTCATCTCTCTTTGAGCCGGGGGTCTATAGGAAAGAGCCTCTCTACCCGTCAAAAGGTAGAGGTAAGGTCTGTGTACACTCTACCCTCCCCAAACCGCACCTGGTGGGATTATGCTGGGTATGTTGTTGTTGTTGTTTTATGGTGTTTAATAGTATATTGCTACAAATCTCATACATTTCTTATAGATTTCTTCTTTTTTTATGCCAAACTAATATTTTGTTGGCCCCAGAATGCTTATCCCAGTTGACCTCTTACATTTTGATCTAATGCTTTGAAAAACACAGCATGTGAGTCTGTCATTTTAGAGAAATTGCATGATTTTAAAATCACCATCATCACTATGCCTCTGTTAAAGGACATTTTTTATGACATTTTCTTTTTAATTATTTTTTTCAGTTACTATTGCTATAATTTACCTCATAGCACCACTTATATACTCCCCACAGACAGAGGCGGATCTAGCACAGTGTTATCAAAAGCGAAAAGCGCAAAAAAGCTCTAAGGTCAGCCGGGGCTTTAAGCGCAAAGCGCAAATAAAGCGTGGGCTTTAATGAAAAAAGGCGCAATGGTACAAAAATACAAATATATATATGTTTAGTCGAAGACTAATAATAATAAGCATGAATAACAAATATATGAACAAAGAAATTGTAAAAATATTATGATAAAGTGAAATATCAATTATCTTGTGTCCTCTTCAAGAGAGGCTCATTGGCAAGGAATAGTATGTCTTAGAGCCTTGATGATGACACTGAAGCGCACATAAAGCGAGGCGAAGCGCTCAACATGTTTTGAGCCTCGCTTCAGGGCTTAAGCGCGCTTTAAGCACGCCTTTGACAACACTGATCTAGCATTTCTATAACATGGATGCACCACTAAAAAAGCAGGAAAAAAAGAAGCATCAAGTGGGAATTAATCCTTGCTCTTTTAGGTAAATAATTTAGCACTTAATCAAGTTCACCATTTAGCCTTTTTGGAGCATGGCTGGCAGAAGATAATATTAGATTGATTCTAAAAAATATATACATAAGATATATACTTTGGCGGAAAGACCATGGGTTCACGGGCACCATAAATTGCTCTATAAATCCGCCCATGCCCTGATAAAAAAATCAGCCCATGCCCACAGAGTTTAAGAAAAGAAAAATAACATTTCTAAAATTTGTAATTTAAAACAAGGCATAAATATTTGTGTGGTTGTAAATATCCTTCTAAGGGTTAATGAGAAGTTAAGAGTTAAATTATTTGTAAATATCATTCTTTTTGTACAGACGACAAAAGAAAATGAATCTCATAAATTGGGACAAAGAAACTATTATATAAGTCAAACTAATATCTTAAATCTTTTATGATATCACAAGAACGAATGTGTATTTAAGTTAAGCTTGCAGCCGTGACTAAAAAGGAGTATTTGATGTTAATATATACTCTTGAATCATTAAAAAAAAGAACTTTGGTAGTTAAAAACAAAATCTAACAAACAATATTGCTCTTTAGTTGTCTCTCTTCTCACCCTTTACTTTTGGTTCCCATGTATTGCTTTTAATTTTATCTCCGGACTCTAGATTCTCATTAATGGCTGATGAATTACTTGACAGTCATAAAATTTCTCATCAACTTAGTTAAAATCTTGAATTTTGTGGATGAATATATGGTAAAAACATTAACATAATAAAATCAGGATCAAACATGATATTAGGAAACAAAATATATTTACATTAGTAAGGATAATTGTGTGCTTATTTGAGCCATTCTATGGATTGATGAAGGACTAAGTTATAATGATCTGATAATGTGTTTATATAAGAGCTAGAGAGGGAGTACAACTGCAATTAGTGTAACTCTGACGGGTCCTTCTGTTATGGTCTTATCGGGTTGAGCCTACACTCAACATTGCAATAAATACAACCCAATAACGATTTATCACACTCGGGCTGGTTTACTCTCGAAATTGCGGTGCACGTGAAGTCGTGAACCCATGGTCTCTCTGCCAAATTAGTTATTTTATGTACATATTTCCTATAATTGATCTAATATTATCTGACTCTCATGCTCCAAAACTGCAAAATGGTGCATTCTGTTGAATCCTGAGTTATTTCTAATCCTAGATCCGCCTCTGATGACACTTATAGTTGGGCCTATACTTATATACTAACATCAAACAGATAACGTTTGAAATATAAATAGAATATTTTTAATAATGTAAGCACATTTTTCTTACATATTTGAAAAAAATAGATTTCACAAGGGCCCAACTGTAGTTTTACCCATAAAAAAAAAAAAAGGAGGCAATTGCAATTTATCCTGCCTTTTGGATTTTCACTATTTAAGCGTGAACTCTGGAAGTTTCTATCTTCAGTTTCTTCCAACACCGCCATTGAGCCGACAAAATCAATTAGCCATCGATCGGAGCATCATAGGAGTACTTCACATTCATCGTCAGGTTCATCTTCTTCGCTATTTCTGTTTTTCACTTACTGCTTTCTTCGTTGTTAACACAACTCGTCGGATTTTATAGTTCTGGATCTGTAGGATTTTGAAACCAAGATTGCATTTCTAATTTCTGTGTACACTTAAATCAGATGAAACTGAATTGGGGTTTTCTTAAAACTTGATGGGGTTAACGTTGTCATGAATGTGGTGATAAATACGCAGAAGGGCCTAAAATGCCCCCGAACTATGCGATTTGAAATCTAGGTGAATACTGAAGAAGACATTGGTTTAAACTCATGAAATCTCCATAAAATCTGGTCATCCATTGATGAACTTTGACCTTGATTTGAAAATTAAATTACGAAATTTGTTGTCGATTTGAACCTGAATCTGATGGAATTTGGTTCTTACGCTAAGTGTGATTGAGTATACTTGAAAGAGAAAACTCCATTGAAGAAGTGCACTAAAGCAGCCATTAGGAAGTTTCCACGTCGGGGACATTTTTAGCCCGATAGGTCGACGGAGGGCAATATTTGTACCAAATCCCATAGTTCAGGTGCATTTTAGGCCCTTTTCCGTAAAAAATAATGCAAACTAAACATCAATTTGGAATAAGAACCCACAGCCCCACAACCGAAGTATATATAAGCTGGATTACTTTTTTTTTTTTGACAAGGGAACCCGCAGCCGCTACCCTTGGGGTTCGCACAGAGTAAACCGCGCTCCTTTGCAATAGCCTGCAAACCACATAGGAGAGATAACCCGCACTAGGCAAGCCCGTGTGACGAGCTCAACCCAGAAGGGAAATCTCCTGCTGTCGTAGGTAGGGGGTTTCGAACCTGAGACCTCCTATGCAAGCCCCATGCTCAACCAACTGAGCCCCCCTTGCGGGTATATATAAGCCGGTTTATGACTATAGGTTAACACCTCTTGCTCAAACTAATCCAGTAGGATCCACGGTTTGGTAACAGTTTTTAAGTTGTGATTACTAAAAAAACATTTAGGGTGTGTTTGATACGAAGGAAAATGTTTCCACCAAAATTGTTTTCCTTGAAATTATGAGGTTTTCTTACTTATTTCTTCTATTTGGTAAGTAAGTAGAAAATATTGTCCCAAAAGCATTTGTATATAGTCTATGCAAATGCTATGGGTGATGGGAGTGAGGGGTTGGGGTGTGGGAGTGGTGGGGATGGGGCTATGGGTGGGTGTGTTGGAGGGTGGGAAGGAGACAATTAATGTGGAATGCCACTTCATTTTCCTCAGTTCTAAGTAACTTGTTTCCGTACAGATACCAAACATGTGAAAATGGAAAAGATTTACTGGACAATATTTTTCTCCCTACCAAACACACCCTTAGGTGTTGAAGGAAGTGTCAAGTGTTACAGTTGAAAGTTATTTTTATGTGTAGGATGAATGTGAAGTACTCCTATTGGTAAAGCTACTATAGCTTGAAGTCAAATATTGCTGAATTGGAAAACTTTTTTCTTCTTGTAGCTATTGATTTCATTTGATAATCTTATTGCTTATTAGCAACAAAGGGTGATGTGATCCTTGTTTATATTCATTTGATTTTCCCATTTCAATAATAGATCTTAATAATATTCTGGATGCAGTATTAATGGAATTCTCCCTGTAAATAATACAAGTCATGGACATTAAGAGGAGATTAATGAGTGATTTAAATATAATGCACTTTTTCTTTTATTCTTAGAGTTGTGGCATGTAAATTTAACAATGTGAAAGCAGTTGTGTGCTGTCTGTGTAGTGTACTAGTGTGTACTCTGTCCTGCCAGTTTTGAGATTCCTTAACTATTGTATTCTTGTTTATTTTCTGCAGAATCTTGTTGGCTATCATTTTATATGATGCCTCCTAAGGGCAAAAAGCAACGTTTACCTCGTGATGTACTGAGCAACCTTCACTGAGAATGTAATCGATGACATTTTTATGAGTTTGCCTTTACGAGATGCTGCGAGAACAAGCATCTTATCGAAAAGGTGGAGGTATAAGTGGTGCAGACTTCCACAGTTGATGCTTGATGATACTGTTTGGGGAACTACCAAGGATGTTGTAGTTTACTGTAGAAGTAACTTGACTAAGATTATCTCCAGCATTTTGAAACTTCATTCAGGACCAATTAAAAAGTTTGCCCTTTGCCTTCCTTATTTTGTCAGCTATCCTAATATTGACAATTTGATATGTTTCCTCTCCAACAATAGCATTCATCATCTTGCCCTTGAAATTCCTACTTGTAGCCCATACAAACTGCCTTCTTCAATTTTCACATGTTTGCAGTTGAGGCATTTGACTCTCCTAAGATGTCTAATACATCCTCCACCAGTCTTTAAGGGATTTGGTAGGTTAATTAGCCTAGAACTATGTAATGTCACAATTTCATCTGAATTGCTTGGAAGTTTAATCTCCCATTGCCCATTGCTTGAGAATTTGGTGCTGATAGATTTATGTAATTGTAACCACATTGAAATTAATGCTCCCAATCTGAGGTCATTTTTCTTCGAAGGCAATATAAATGTTTTACGTCTAAAAAATGTTACTCTTCTTTCCAAAGTTACATATAAGCCTAGAACATTTTCGGTAGAGTCAGAACATGATCTTACCAAGATTTTTGAGTCTATTCCTGCTCTGGAGAATCTCTGCTGGAATCTATTTACGGTAATGTTGCTTCATGAATTAATTGTAATGCATTTTCGTAGATGTACCATTTTTTGGGCTTTGAGTAATCCTGATTTTTGACATTTTCTTCCTAGCACGTGGATAATGGACTAGCTGAAGTTATACCAACAAGGCTTCACTCTGCTCTTACCTGTCTTAAACGCCTTCGGATATCTTGGATTACTCTGCGAGATTTCTTTGAGCTTTCGTTTGCTCTTTGCTTGATAAGAAGCTCCCCAAATTTAGAAGAAATTGAAATTGAGGTACTTAATGATGTTTATTTTTCTCTCTTTTATGTGTTTTTCGTGTGTAATGACTTTCTTATTCTGCATGCTCATCAGATCTGCAATTTAAATTCATGGGTTTTTCTTGATCTTTCTTAGGTGCATGGTAGTAGTGATGAGGACTATTATGACATACCTGTGCCCCAGGATGTTGTTGATAAGATTCCTTCAAGTTTCTCAGATATGACATTTAATCACCTGAGGATAGTTAAGATTAACAATATAGCAGGTGCAGGGGCTGAAATGCAGCTTATCAATGTTTTATTGGCCAAGTCTCCAGCACTGGTCAAAATGGTAATCAGGCCCTGTGAAATGAAAAATAAAAAATCTCTCAAAGTACTCGTGGAGATAACTAATTTTCAGCGGGCGCCATCTAAAGCTCAAGTTGTGTATAATATAGATTAGTATCCGTATCACAATCCTGCTTGATCTTCATGAGTCTTCAATCAGATCTCTCCACAATCAAGACTAAGTACTTGCAGAATTAACAAAATTTCTCTGGTCTATAACTTAGACTGCAATCCTGTTTGATCTCCATTTATCTTTTAGCAGACCATGATCTTGGCTAAAGAATGCTCAGGCAGTTAAAGATGAAATAGATTAAATTTGTCTAGGCAGTAGTAAAATGTTGTGGCTTTTCCTGTTTGGCGATTAAACGGATTGAGAGAAGACTTGGATGTTTTGACTTAGCTTGTTTGTCACTGTGACATTGCTCAGGGTTTAAATTTCATGGTTGTTATAGATTGATATGTTGTGGAATAATTCTCTACTTGATTAGAGATCACTGTAACAGTCATGAAGCATTTTCTGAACAATCTTGAAAAAGTTGCCAGGAGTTTTTGTAGATGTATGAATTTTAGATTGGTATCGATCTAGCAATCCTGCTTGATCATAAGCCGCCTTTAACCGGACCGTGATCCTTGGCAAAAATGTTTTTGAATTAAAAACGTTGATAGAAATGAATGCAGATGCAGTAGTGTAAGGCTGTGTTATGCCTTTGCCATTAAATAGTGTGAAGACTGTTTTAGTTTGGGAATTACAATTGAATCTGGATGAATGTTTTGGCTAAGTCTTTTTCATAACGCCAAGGGTTTTTACATTTCATGCTTTTAAGATCTTGAATGACAAATTTTGGTTGTTTATCTCAAAGTTATGTTTGTGTATTACTAGTTCTCTGGTTTAATCAAATTCCAAATGGCAAGTTTTCAGTATGCAAAAAATTATTATTCATTTAGTAATATTTTCATCTCATTCTTCAGGTTGGAGTTTATCCCTTCTTCTTTTTATGCCATAATGTACTGTTCCAAGATAACTGATTATGCAACCTTTATTACCTCCTCAAATCCTATTTTAGTGTTGGACTTGGACAGGCTCAACTCTTTATATCTGTGCAGCTTCCAAAAAATAAAGTCTAAACTGGTGCAACTATTACATACTACAGTATATACATTAGTTCCTAGAGCTAAACTACCACCTTGGCTGTGTAACAGAAATATAAATAAGGGCAACTTACCCCTAGTAAAAAGACAGAGGATGTGAGTGACTCTCATTTACAATGTGTTGTACAAAATCAACAAATACAAAAGCAAGAGTGCTAAATATTTCCAGAACTCCCTTTAACTTATCTGATCCCGGAAGTAGGCACCTGTGCCTTGTTCATTTTAAAGTCCTACTTGCTCCCTTAGCTATGACATCTGCAATCCCCTTCTCTAAAACAGTGTTGTGCTTATGGGTGTTCAAGAAAAATCGAATCAAATTGGATAAAAAAAAAAAAAAATTGATACCTTTTTGGTTTTTACTCAAAAAATTTTGAATCAAACAGTCATATATATAAAATTAAAATTTTGTGGTACATATTAATCTTTTAATTCGTAATTTAGGTGTTCGCCGTTATAGTAGTCCAATTCTGTCTTTAGTATCTACTTTGACTTGTAGTCTCTGTTTTGGTAAGTCCAAAAAATTCCATGTTAAATATAACTTGTCTTTGAGTCATTCATTTAGCCTTATTTCCCGAGAGTGATCAACAAGCATTTCATTGAAGGAAAAATAGTTTGTGTTCATCACAAAGTACCTTCTGAGACAACTCTAAATATTGGTCTCTATAAGGCAAAAAGGCATAAGAAATACCTACATCAAGAAGTCTTAACTCTTATTGTGATTAGGAACCTTATTCCCAGGGGCAGATTTAGGGCATGGTGTGTGAGTTCCTGGAACTCAGTAACTTTTGTTGCGGCCCTGGATTAATATTGATAATCCATAAATATATAACAGATTTCTAGTTGGGAAACTAGTACAAGTGGATTGTTGGTTCATGTGGAATCCTGTTAAGCTTTGATTTGCCCTCCTTGACAAGGGTTTGAAATCCCTAGGGGCCATAATTAACCTTTTTTTATTTTTTATTATTATATATTTTCATTAACAAAAAATTATGCAAGTCTTTATTTGGCGTCTGTTTTTCTTTTTAATTTGAGATCATTGGAACCCATAAACTCCAAATCGGGAACGCATATCACTATATCAGTCTCTGCTTACTCCCCGAGGGTGATCAAGAAGCCTTTCTTACATGTCTCCACATTCATGATCAAATCCGGCAAACAAGTTCACTCCACCAATCCGAGATCAAGCTCTTAACTCCTTGATTAAAAATTCAAGATCAATTTTAAAAATCTTTAAATCATGTTTTTGAATAGAAAAATCAGAAGAGACTCCCTTTAGATTTGAGATATTTTAGAAATTACCAACAAGAGTAAGGTTTGTGGTGGAGTGACAAGCAATGTTTTAAAAGGCGGGGGCGTGAGGCGGGGCGTTTTACTTAGTATGGTACGAGGCATATGCCCTGAGGTACGGGGCATGAGCCCCATGGATCTTTAAATTTTTAATTTATAATATAGTAAAATAGTATAATGACACAAAAATTATAAAATAATATGAATAGTTTTAAAAAATTAATAACATGATTAATGAAACTCATAGAAAGCAAAACTTCTAACATGATTTTACAAGTATAAATAATTGCAATGATTTAAAGTTATTATGAGATACAAACCATTTTTAACTCCTTAACTTTCAAACAATAAAATAATCACAATTTATAAAGCATACTGCTAATCATATATACGATGCAATTTACCTCCCTAAAAGAAAATAATCAATAAGCTTTATCAAATTATAATTAAAACATCACTCCTTCATGAATAAAAATAAAATTACTTTCAAATAGCAAAATAATAAACTATGATAATTTTAAGACACATGACAAAAACGTGAAGACTAATGGCAAGTGAAGATGTAAAATTCAGCTTTATATTTTTAAAAGAAATATTAAGTGATGTTCACCCTCGCAGTGTTCTCAAATAATAAATATGCAATACTACGGTTCGTTATTTGAGTTATTCTCAATTGTTTTATTTCTATAGATGAAGCAAATTATTAACCATCATTCATTTAATAAAGAATTATGAGGGTCAATAATGTTAACTGGGGAATTTGACACATAATTTGTGTAAGAACTCTTAGGCGAGCCCCAAACGTTGGGCATTAGGTGTGTTCAGGGCATACAGTCTGGCGCTTAGGGCGTACAGTCTGGCACTTATGGCGTAAGCCTCACAGAACTAAGCCCCACACATTTTGCCTGTGCCCCGCCCCGGGACGAGCCCCGAGGCGAGTCCCGGAACTGCCTTTTAAAACACTATGACAAGTACTCCTTCATCCTTAACTAGAGGTCTCGTGTTCGAGTTTCACTCGAATCCGAATTTAGTCGGGCTCCAATACGAGTACCGAATACTGGATGGAAAATAAAAAAATAAAAAATTCTAGAAATTGTAACTCCCATCAATTGTGAACTCAAATATAACAATTTGTTGCTATTTTTCTTATGTAATGTCTGGCGCCAAACTTTGTTGTTACAACTTCTATATCATTATGAAAATAGAATATCACGGCTATATCAATTGTGCTTTTGTTAGTGCGTGGGCTGTTGCATTCATTTGCACTTTTGACCTTATTTTGTGCTGGTCTTTTAATTTTTATCCCTCAATGCAAATAAATTTTTCGCGCGGCACAAACATATACTTTTGCATCATAATATGGGAAAATTAAACTCTATGTCTATTTGAAGGAAATATTATCCGAAATGGCCCTTTTATACGTTATTATACACTTTTATACAAGGTTATACATTGGCTACAGTAAGTGTATAATGTTATATATCGTATGTATAAACACTGTTGCAAAATAAAAGTTGGCTATGCTCATGTAAATAAAAAATATCGCTACGTGGATGTAATATTTTATGTTGAATTGTAAATTATTGAAATTATCATTATAATATCTCACAAATTATGGCGTGCCCTTGAAAAGTAATGCCCAGTATTTTGAAGGGAAAAAATTAGAGCCCGTTTGGCTTAGCTGATTTTATATAGCTAATAAGTACTTTTAAGTGCTGAAACTGATTTAATAAATGAGCAATTACGTGTTTGGATAAAAGTACTGAAACTGATAAGAAACAACTGAAGTGTTTGATAAAAAAGTGTTGATAATCATATTTTTCGTTAAAATGATTTTAATGTCCTTAAAGTTATTTACAATAATAAAAACGTAATTTTTAGAAAATCTTATATTATTTCAAATATGGAATAATTTATATCTCACTTTATTTTTAATAAAAAATTGATTAGATAAAATTATTTTTATATATAAATTATCTTATAATTAGCTAAAATATAATATTAAGTACATGTAACATTTAATACGACACACATGCAAGTTCACGACAAAAACGTATCTTATTTATCACTGCTGCAATTATATACTAAAAATAAAAAGAATACATGCAACACAAGCATAAGTAAAAAAAATACATATATGACATTAATATATAAAGAAGGACAAAAAGAGATGAGAGGTTCAAGAGAAATTGCAAAATACACCAGGATGCATCTTCATAAAACAATATGCAAAAGAAGAATAAATTTATTACCCCAAATAATGCCAACGAGAATCTATAAAACTATTGTTAACGTTTAAGGTTTCGAGAATATTTTTTGTTTGGAGAATTTGCAAAACTAATGCTAACGGGTTAGGGGTTTTGATTTAAGAAAACATATTTAACGGATTACATGAGAATATTAGGAATAAAATTGTAAAAGGGTCGGTCAAACCAAAAGTGTTTATAAGCTATAAAATAATAAGTTAGGGATGACCAACTTATGGCTTATAACTTATTGTGACTTATAAGCACTCGACTTATAAGCACTTTTCATGTTTACCAAATGTGCAGATAAGTAAAAAAGTGCGTAGAAGCTAGTTTGACCAGCTTATAAGCGTAGCCAAACACCCTCTTAAAAACCATCTCATTTGAAAGGAAATTCGTACAATTTCTTCATTTTTTTTGTGCGGATTGCCCTTCAAAATACTGGTCTTTAATTTCCCCCCTAAAATTGCTGGTCTTTAATTTTTACCCTTCGCTTAAAAAAGTAGCCAAAAATATTCCGAGGTTTAGGGTTCGAACCCCTGCTAAATAAAAAAAGAATGAATGTCGCTAGATAAGACTTTTCGAGGAAACTCTGCCTTAAGGCCTAACTTTTGCCCGAATAAGCCCAATTTTGGACAAAAGTTAGGCCTTAAAGGCCAATTTTTGGCCAAAAGTTTTGCCTGAATAGACTTGATTTTGTTAAGAAACTCTATCTTGTGATTTTTCTTATCTTTGACTGCATCGGGGTTCGAACTCAGAATCTCAAAATAATAGACGAAGGGCAAAACTTAAAGACCAGCAATTTGAGGGACAAAAATTAAAGACCACCCCCTGGAAGGACAATCGTGCAAATTAACCTTTATTTGCTGGATAGAAGAAACATGGGCTCTGCGTCCGAGGCCCAAAAACATTACTATTACATTGTAACGCCTCATTTCTCCATTGCTGAGAGTTGAAGCTGCAACACACGCAGAGTACTTCATTCTCAGGTTCATCTTCCTCTCTACTGTTTTCTTCATTGCTAATACAACTCATGTGCTTTTATGCTTCTCTTGAATATTGAAATCAAGATTCTATTTTTATTTTCTTGGTATTATTAGATCTCCTGAAATTGTACTTGGTTTTGCTTAAAACTTTATGGGGTTGTTAGTAGGTGTTTGGCCATAGATTCCAAATATTTTTATCTTTATTTGGAATTTATGGGGTTGGGGTTGGAGTTGAAGATGGATTTGTGTTTGGTTATAATTTTTGCAAAGAATATTAGGGATAATATCTATGCCAAATATTGATGTCCAGATTCTGAGTTTCAAAAGTAAAA